>NC_036856.1:32964882-32981157 GCF_002910315.2 Salvelinus sp. IW2-2015 | reverse complement strand
GGAATCAGAGCCCATCCCAGCCCTACGCCGCATCCCAGCCTATCCAGCCCATCCAGCTATCCCCAGCCCTAGCATCCGCCAGCTATCCCCAAAGCCCAGCCCAGCCCATAGCCCATCCCCACTAATCACCAGCCCATAGCCCAGGCCAGCCCATCCCCAGCCCATAAGCTCCCCCAGCTCCCCAGCCCATAGCCTATCCCCAGCCCATAGCCATCCCCAGCCCTACCCCAGACCCCATCCCCATCCCATAGCCCACCCCGCTATCCCCAGCCCAGAGCCCATCCCGCAGCCTATCCCCAGCAATCCCCAGCCCATAGCTATCCCGAGCCCATAGCCCATCCCCAGCCTATCCCCAGCCCATAGCCTATCCCCAGCCCTGGATCCCCTAGGCCCATCCCACCCCATAGCCATCCGCCCAGAGCCATCCAGCCAGTCCCCGCACCTATCGCCGCTCATCGCCCATCAGCCAGCCATCCGCTACCATAGCCCATAGCCCATCCGCAGCCTATCCCCAGCCAAAATAGCCCATCCCCAGCCTATCCCCAGCCCATAGCCCATCCCACCCAGTATCCCCCATAGCCCATCCCAGCTATCCCCAGCCCATAGCCATCCCCAGCCCATGCCCATCCCCAGCCCATAGCCCATGCGCCAGCGCCAAAGCCCCAGCCTATCCGCAGCCCATCCCCAAGCCCATAGCCCAGCCCCAGCCCACCTATCCCAGCCCTAGCCCATCCAGCCTCCATACCACCCATAGCTCCCAGCATAGCCTATCAGCCTTCCAGCGCATCATCCCAGCCCCCAGGCAGGTCCCCAGCCCCATAGCCAGTCCCCAGCCCATGCCTCCCAGCCCCAAGCGCCATCCCAGCCCATATATCAGCCCATACCCATCCCCAGGCTATCCCCAGCCCCAGAGCCAAGCCCCAGCCCATCCCCAGCCCATAGCCCATCCCCAGCCTATCCCCAGCCCATAGTCCATCCCCAGCCTATCCCAGCCCATCCCCAGCCCCATAGCCTATCCCAGCCATAGCCCATCCCCAGCCTATCCCAGCCCATAGCCTATCCCCACCCATAGCCCATCCCCAGCCTATCCCAGCCCCATAGCCTTATCCCCCAGCCCATAGCCCATCCCCAGCCTATCCCCAGCCCATAGCCCACCCCAGCCCATAGCCCAGTAGCGCCATCGCCCCCGGCGCAGACGACCGCATCCCCATCGCCACAGCTGCCACACCATCTAGCCACCATAACGTCGCCAGCCACATGGGCTATATCTCCCAGCCGCCAAACTAATCACAACCAACAACCCCTGCACGCCATATCCCCAGCTCGCCCACGTTAGACCCCACTCCCAGCAGCACCTGATCCGGCCAGCCCCCTCCGCAGAGCAACCACGAGCTAGCCCCATCCTCACCAGCCCACTGAGCCTCCACTACACCCCCCAAGCCCATAGCCCATCCCCAGCCCAAAGCCCCAGCCTAATCCCCAGCCCATCCCCCAGCCCAGAGGCCCAGCCCCAGCCATAAGCCCAGCCCCCCAACCCGATAGCCTCATCCCAGCCCATAGCCCATCCCCAGCCTATCCCCAGCCCCATAGCCTATCCCCAGCCACATAGCTATCCCCAGCCTATCCCCACCCAAGCCCATCCCCAGCCTATCCCCAGCCCATCCCCAGCCCCATACGCCTATCCCCCCAGCCCATCCCCAGCCCATAGCCCATCCCAGCCCACATAGCCCATCCCAGCCTCATCCCCAGGCCATAGCTCTTTCCAGCGTCTTCCATTGTTCCCTTGCGGAGGGGGGAGGAGGTAATTACGAGCGGGAAGCGCGTCCAAAAGCAGCCCCAATCTTCAATCCAACCGGTCAGCCTCAGTAAATACCCATTCGCAGACCCTCAGCGTGAGATCATCACACCACACACACACAACACACACACACACACACACACACACACCACACAACACACACACACCACACACACACACACACACACACACACCAACACACACACCACACACACACCACACACACACACAGAGAAAGTTCAGATTGTGTGTGTGTTGTAGTTGTGCACAAGTGTTTTGTTTGCCTGCATATCCTGTTTCCAGTTCTGCCATGTCTGCAAAAATGGCTCCCTGCTGAGAAAGCAGTCCTCAACATGAGCAGTAAATACAACACACACACACACACATGATAATTTCCTAATAATGATTTGCTGCACACGATCAGCATGATTCCATTCCACCAACCACTTGTACAAACAAGCACACGCCACACACACAGCAACCACACCACCACGCACACACCACATGCAAGCACACAGACACAATCTCTCTCTCACTTCAGAGCACAATCTTTACCATATCATATCTACAGATGAACATCTTTACCATATCATATCTATCCTCACTTGAATGGACCATCTCCACCATCTGTTATCCACATGTGATAATCTTTACCATATATTATCCTCGCTACGGATGACCATTTGTACCATATACAGTTGAAGTCTGAAGTTCACATACACTTAGGTTGGAGTCATTAAATCTATACATCCACAAGTCTGGTTCATCCTTGGGAGCAATTTCCAAACGCCTGAAGGTACCACATCCATCTGTATAAATAATAGTACGCAACTATAAACACCATGGGACCACACAGCCGTCATACCGCTCAGGAAGGAGACGCGTTCAGTCTCCTAGAGATGAACGTACTTTGGTGCGAAAAGTGAAAATCAATCCCAGAACAACAGCAAAGGACCTCGTGAAGATGCTGGAGGAAACAGGTACAAAAATGTCTATATCCACAGTATAACGAGTCCTATATCGACATAACCTGAAAGGCCGCTCAGCAAGGAAGAAGCCACTGCTCCAAAACCGCCATAAAAAAGCCAGACTACGGTTTGCAACTGCGCATGGGGACAAAGATCAAACTTTTTGGAGAAATGTCATCTGGTCTGATTAAACAAAATTAGAACTGTTTGGCCATAATGACTATCGTTATGTTTGGAGGAAAAAGGGGGAAGCTTGCAAGCCGAAGAACACCATCCCAGACGTGAAGCACGGGGGTGGCAACATTATGTTGTGGGGGTGCTTTGCTGCAGGAGGGACAGGTGCACTTCACAAAATAGATGGCATCATGAGGAAGGACAATTATGTGGATATATTGAAGCAACATCTCAAGACATCATTCAGGAAGTTAAAGCTTGGTCACAAATCGGTCTTCCAGATGGACAATGACCCCAAGCATACTTCCAAAGTTGTGGCAAAATGGCTTAAGGACAACAAAGTCAAGGTATTGCAGTGGCCATCACAAAGCCCTGACCTCAATCCCATAGAAAATTTGTGGGCAGAACTGAAAAAGCGTGTGCTTTTTTTTTACTATTATTCTGATATTTCAAATTCCTAAAATAAAGTGGTGATCCTAACTGACCTAAGACAGGATTAAATGTCAGGAATTGTCAAATCTGAGTTTAAATGTATTTGGCTAAGGTGTATGTAAACTTCCAACTTCAACTGTATTATCCTCGCTACAGACGGCCATCTTTACCATATCTTATACTCACTTCAATGGACCATCTTTACCATGTCATCACTTCAGAAGACCATCTTTACCATATCTTATCCACACATAACCATCTTTAACATATCATATCCACAGATGACAATCTTTACCATATCTTATCCTCACTTCAGAGCACCATCTTTACCATCTCTTATCCACACATGACCATTTCTACCATATATTATCCTCGCTAGAGATGACCATCTTTACCATATCTTATCCTCACTTCAGTGGACCATCTTCACCATACCTTAACCACAGATGACCATTTCTACCGTATAAAATCGACAGATGACCATCTTTACCATATCTTATCCACAGATGACCATCTTTACCATATCTTATCCTCACTTCAGATGACCATCTTTACCATGTCTTATCCCTGACGATTCTCCTCTTTTTTCTCTTCCCCTTTTTTCTATTCTTTGGATTTTTCCCACACACATGAGGAGGAACCCAAACCCACATGTTAGAGAAGTTACTATAATCCACTGTAGTCCACTGGAGGTTACAGTGAGAGTCACAGTGGACTAAAATACAGGTCACACACACCCCTACAAGCATTTTAGTCTCTATATTAACCCAGACCTGAACCCGTACATGCACATGCCCTAGGCAAACACACACACACACGCAAAGAGATCACCTAATATTGAGCATGATTCCTTCATCAACCCCTATACGCATACACATACACACACACAGATAGAGACATCTCCGTGTCGATCAATACCCCTCATAGATTGTCCATTACACTGTGGCTCATAGATTGTCCATTACACTGTGGAGCTGAGGACAGAGAGAGAACGAATGGGATTTGCATATATATAGAGCTGGGTTTACCCATGCGCTCACGGGACAAACCCTAAACTGCTATCCTCAGCACTCAGCCCCCTGACCAGCTGTGGAGGGAGGCGGGGGCGGGGGGGGGGGGCAGGTGACCCCACAAAGAGGGTACCCCTGACCAGCTGTGGAGGGAGGCGGGGGGGGGGACCCCACAAAGAGGGAAACCCCTGAGAGGCTGCAGATGCACATTTGTTTTGATATACAATGCTTCTATAAAAAAAAGGAAAATAAAAGAGTGGAATATCAAAGGAAATATCCTGGAATATACAGTACATTTGAAGTTGGAAGTTTACATACACTTAGGTTGGAGTCTATTATAAACTTGCTTTTGAACCACTACACACATTCTTGTTAACAAACTATAGTTTTGGCAAGTCGGTTAGGACATCTACTTTGTGCATGACACAAGTAATTTTTCCAACAATTCTTTACAGACAGATCATTTCACTTATAATTCACTATATCACAATTCTAGTGGGTCAGAAGTTAACATACACTAAGTTGACTGCCTTTAAACAGCTTGGAAAAATTCCAGAAAATGATTTCATGGTTTTAGAAGCTTCTGATAGGCTAATTGACATAATTTGAGTCAATTGGAAGTGTACCTGTGGATGTATTTCAAGGCCTACCTTCAAACTCAGTGGCCTCTTTGATTGACATCATGGGAAAATCAAAAGAAATCAGCCAAGACCTCAGGAAAAAATTGTAGACCTCCACAAGTCTGTTCATCCTTGGGAGGAATTTCAAAACACCTGAAGGTACCACGTTCATCTGCTCAACACATAGTACGCAAGTATAAACACCATGGAACACGCAGCCGTCATACCGGTCAGGAAGGAGACGCGTTCTGTCTCCTAGAGATGAACGTACTTTGGTGCGAAAAGTGCAAATCAATCCCAGAAACAACAGCAAAGGACCTTGTGAAGATGCTAGAGGAAACGGGTACAAAAGTATCTATATCCACAGTAAAACAAGTTTCTATATCGACATAACCTGAAAGCCTTTCAGCAAGGAAGAAGCCACTGCTCCAAAACTGCCATAAAAAAGCCAGACTACAGTTGCAACTGCACATGGGGACAAAGGTCGTACTTTTTTGAGAATATCCTCTGGTCTCATGAAACAAAAATAGAACTGTTTGGCCATAATGACCATCGTTATGTTTGGAAGGAAAAGGGGAGGCTTGCAAGCCGAAGAACACCATCCCAACCGTGAAGCACCGGGGGTGCAGCATCATGTTGTGGGGGTGCTTTGCTGCAGGAGGGACTGGTGCACTTCACAAAATAGATGGCATCATGAGGGAGAAAAATTACGTGGATATATTGAAGGAAGTTAAAGTCTTGGTCGCAAATGGGTCTTCCAAATGGACAATGACCCCAAAGTTGTGGCAAAATGGAATGGCCATCACAAAGCCCTGACCTCAATCCTATAGAAAATTTGTGGGCAGAACTGAAAAACGCGTGTTGACAAGGAGGCCTACAAAACTGACTCAGTTACACCAGCTCTGTCAAGAGGACTGGGCCAAAATTCACCCAACTTATTGTGGGAAGCTGGTGAAAGGCTACCCAAAATGTTCAACCCAAGTTAAACAATTTAAAGGCAATGCTACCAAATACTAATTGAGTGTATGTAAACTTCTGACCCACTGGGAATGTGATGAATGAAATAAAAGTTGAAATAAATAATTCTCTCTACTATTATTCTGACATTTCACATTCTTAAAATAAAGTGGTGATCCTAACTGACCTAAGACAGGGAATTTTTACTAGGATTAAATGCCATGAATTGTGAAAAACTGAGTTTAAATGTGTTTGGCTAAGGTAAATGTAAACTTCTGACTTCAACTGTACATGGTCTGAGGTCATCTGCCTTTGGCCTGAAAAGCAGGAACCCAGAAGACATAGAAGAAATTGGAAATACAGACCTTGTCATCCTGCAAAAAATATGGTATAGAGGAGACGGACCCACTGGTTGCCCTCTAGGTTACAGAAAGTTGGTAGTCCCATCCACCAAACTACCAGGTGTGAAACAGGGAAGAGACTCAGGGGGTATGCTAATTTGATATAGAGCAGACCTAACCAACTCTATTAAATTAGTCAAAACAGGAACATTTTACATCTGGCTAGAAATGAATGAGGAAATGATCTCAGCAGAGAAACATTTCCTCATGTGTGCTACCTATATCCCCCCAATGGAATCCCCATACTTTAACGATGACAGCTTCTCCATCCTAGAGGGGAACATCAACCATTTCCAGGTACTAGTCTGTGGTGACCTAAATGCCAGAACTGGACAAGAACATGAAACTCTTAGCATTCAAGGGGACAAACACCTACCTGGAGGTGACAGCATTCCCTCACAAATATGCCCCCTAGACACAGCTATGACAAAACAACCAACAAAAACGCGCCACAACTCCTGCAACTCTGTCGCCGCTGGGTAGGTACATAGTCAATGGTAGTCTTCGAGGGGACTCTTACAGTAGGTACACTGTAGATTACTTTATCACTGACCTCAACCAGGAGTCTCTCAGAACGTTCACAGTCAGCCCACTGACACACCTATCAGATCACATCGAAATCAGTCTACTTGAATAGCGCAATACTCAATCATGAGGCATCAAAGCCAAAGGAACTGAATAATATTAAGAAATGCTATAGATGGAAGGAAAGTAGTGTAGAAAACTACCAAAAATAATTGGGCAACAACAAGTTAAATCCCTTTTAGACAACTTCGTGGACAAAATGTTTCACTGTAATAGTGAAGGTGTAAACTTGGCAGTAGAAAACCTAAACAGTATATTTGACCTCTCAGCTTTCCTATCAAATATAAACATTTCAAGCAGAAAACCTAAGAACATTAACAACAATGACAAATTGTTTGACAAAGAATGCAAAAACCTAAGAAAGAAATTGAGAAACCTATCCAAACAAAACATAGAGACCCGGAAAACCTGAGCCTACAGCTTCACTATGGTGAATCACTAAAACAATACAGAAATACACTACGAAAAATAAGGAACAGCACTGCAGAATTCTGCATGCATATCCTCCGTGTACAACAGCAAATAATGCACGTAGAGCAGAATTAGGCCGATACCCACTAATTATCAAAATCCAGAAACAAGCCGTTAAATTCTACACCCACCTAAAAGGAAGCGATTCCCAAACCCTCCATAACAAAGCCATCACCTACAGAGAGATGAACCTGGAGAAGAGTCCCCTAAGCAAGCTGGTCCTGGGGCTCTGTTCACAAACACAAACAGAACCCCCAGGACAGCAACACAACAGAAAGCAAAAAAATAATTACTTGACACATTGGAAAGAATTAACAATAAAACAGAGCAAACTAGAACGCTATTTGGCCAGCAGAATACCTGACCACTGTGACTGACCCAAAATGAAGGAAAGCTTTGACTATGTACAGTCTCAGTGAGAATAGCCTCGCTATTGAGAGAGGCCGCCGTAGGCAGACCTGGCTCTCAAGAGAAGACAGGCTGTGTGTACACTGCCCACAAAATGAGGTGGAAGCTGAGCTGCACTTCCTAACCTCTTGCCAAATGTATGACCATATTAGAGACACATATTTCCCTCAGATTACACAGATCCACAAGAATTAGAAAACAAATCCAATTTTGGTAAACTCCCATATCTACTGGGTGAAATCACAGCAGCAAGATGTGTGACCTGAGAGAGTTCTGGTTCTGGAGAATACCAGTAATTAAATTAGAACACCTTTTCCTCTCTGAAGGGGCATCATCATAAAGTAACATAATATATCATTTAAAACCCTGTGGTGTATTCTCTTTCAGCTATCAGTGGGTGAAGTGGGGCTTATTTCAAATATATAAACCTCAGGAGCATATTTTACAATAAAGGTCCTGTTCCAATCTAGGGGGAAATCTATATATGATCTGTCTATGAGGAAATGGCTACTATAATGATGAAAATGAGAAATTGGTTTAAATGAACAAGTGGGGAAATAACTGCTTATTTATCGTCTCTCTGACCTGCAGTCTCATTACAATAATAATACAATATTTTAGTAGTAATTGGATGGCGAAGAAATCATGGAATGGCCTTCGGCGTTTGGCACTATGTGGCTCAGAAGAATTATTTGTAGAATTGATGACATTCTGCAGTTTGGTTGGAGTACTTGTGTACACAACAGTTTGGTTTGAGTACACAACAGTTTGGTAGAGTGGTGTGTGGTATAGTCTACACTTCATACTCCATGGGCCAGTTTCCTGGACAAAGATTAAGCCTAGTCCTAGACTAAAAACGTTGCTCAATGGACAATCTCTGCTGAAATTGCTACTTTGTCCAGGAATAGGCTTAAACTGTGTCCGGGAAAGTGGCCCTGTAGGTCATGCAGATCCTTTCCTTTACAAAGGGAGGTTCTAGTTTCAATGCTACTGAAAGCTGTTTAGGCAGAATAGCTAAAGGAGATCATCCTTCATCCATACACACTTACAGTGTGCCTCGCACTCGCTGTCGCCTGTGGCCACAGTCCAATGAGATCTTGCCAATGTGAATAGTATGGTGTGTGTTGGGGGAGTGGATCGTGTAAACGATGAATTATGATAAATAGGGCCATAGCAGAGGCATAAAGGAGGCAGAATCACCATTCTAATGCACCGTGGGGTATGGAATGTAGAGTAGTCACAGAGTAGAGTACCCTTCTCTCCTCTCCTGGTGGACCAAGTCTCCCTGCACCATGGGCCTGGGGTAGTTGACAAGGAGAGGAAGATTGGATGGAGAGGGTTGTGTGTGTGTGTCTGGAGGGGGGAACTGAAGAGGGAGGAGGATGAAAGGGACACAGACACGTATATTAACCCCCCCCCCCTCTCCTCTGACACCCCTCAGTCTAATCCTCTCTTCATGACATACATTGGGACAATATTAGCCTGATGCTGTCGGGGTGTGATAACGTCCACACAACATCACACCAACACTGTCACAACCTTTTCACGTCATATTTATGTGAGTGATGGGGCTGGGAGTAAAACTGGCCTTGTCGGTTGAGGCAGTCATAGGATGGATAAAAGGACAACCAACAACCAAACAAATACAGAAAATGGAGTGTGTGAGGTCACAGAATAGAGACATGAAACACACTCCTGGATTCGTTACGGCGATCACCACCAAATCAATCTATCTCCCTATCTATCCCAATCACCACCAAATCAATCTATCCCAATCACCACCAAAAAATGCAATCATCCCTCTATCTTATCCCAATCACCTCCAAGATCAATCTATCCCTCTATCTCTATCCCAATTTCACCTCCCAAATCAATCTATCCCCCTATCGTATCCCAATCACCTCAAATCAATCTATCCTCTATCTATCCCAATCTCCTCGTCTTCAATTCATTTGCCTTGCAACCAAATCTACTCTCCTCCATCGATCATCAACATCTGATAACTCATATCCAATCACTCCCAATATCACCCCTATCTGATCCCAATCACCTCCAAATCAATCTAATCCCTTCTATCTATCCCAATCACCTCAAATCAATCTATCCCAATCACCTCCAATCAATCTATCCCTCTATCTATCATCAACCATATTATCCCTCACTTATCCATCAAACCCAAATATACGCCATCCATCCGATCACCAAACAATCTATCCCTTCTATTGCCCATCACCACCAATATCAAATCTATCCCCCTATCTATCCCAATCACCATCCAAATCAATCTATCCCCTAATCTATCCACAATCACCACCAAATCAATCTATCCCCCTATCTAATCCCCAGTCACCTCCAAATCAATTTATCCTCTATCTATCCCAATCACTCCAAATCAATCTATCCCGCTATCATCTCCTAGATCACCTCCAAATCAATCTATCCTCATCTTCATACCTCCAAATCAATCTATCACCCTATCTGATCCCAGCACCTCCAAATCAATCTATCCCCCTATCTATCCCAATCACCTCCAAATCAATATATCCCTCTATCTATCCCAATCACCACCAAATCAATCTAACCCCCCTCATCTATCCCATAGTTCATGTCCACCATTCATTGCCTCCCAACCCAGACCACCTCTCTGACTGCTAAACACTACCGCAATCTAACTAGCTACTAATGCAACACAAAATCCACATCATCCACTTCCTCTCAGCACCAACTAATGGCAGAGTTTAACCAAAAGAATAAAGAGTGAATGGAAAGAAAACAGACTTTGATGATGATCAACTAGGCGGCAGGCAACCTAGTGGTTAAGAGCATTGGGCCAGTAACCGAAAAGTCACTGGTTCCAATCCCAGAGCCGACTAGATGATATAGCAGTCGATGTGCCCTTGAGGAAAGCACTTAACCATAACAGAACAATGGAAGAATGGAGCTGATCAACACTTCAGAATATGAACCTGGGTAGAAATTCAAACCTAAAAATGTTAAATAATATATATCTATATATATTAAGAAATAATCTAACCTCTGTTGAACAAACAGATGTGTCCTTTACTGTAAATGCTGGAGCAAAAACACTAGATTATGAGATTACCTGATGGGTGGGAAAGCATTGAGTGGACTAAAAGACCCGGTCCTTTCTTAGACAGTCAACTGCACTCCACGCCAAACCAACCACGCAACACACATAGGGGAGAGTGGGGTAAGTTGAGCCATATTTTACATTCAGCATCACTCCGTCAAGGGAAATATAGTATTATTTCTACCAAAGACATCTACATATATTTTAGGCTCTTGCGTATCCCTGTAAATAATCAGAATTCATATAAACATGACAGTTTTGAAAACATAGCTTGTCCCAAAAAACTTGGGTCTCTTTTGTGTAACTGGTGTGAAATGGCGAGCTACTTGCTAGTAGCGTTTCAATCAGTGGTGTCACGCTGACATTGAAGTAGTTGTTTCCCTTGCTCTGCAAGGGCAGTGGCTTTTGTGGAGCAATAGGTAACGATGCTTCGAGGGTGACTGTTGTTGATGTGTGCAGAGGGTCCCTGGTTCAAGCCCAGATTGGGGGACGGAAGCAATACTGTTACATTGGCACAAATTACCCAGGGTATGGGGTAAGTTAAGCCACCTACACATTTTTGTACTGAATTAAATATTACCAGTACCTTTTTATAACCATGTCTATCTTAATTTCCCAAACACAATGTAAAGAACAGTCTTAAAATGATCTACTTTGGTTTAGATTCAAGCATCATGAAACCGCTAACACAAATTCATTTGACTGTGAAAATGACCACTTTCTTGGTGTGGGTTCTTCCTTCAGACTCCATGAAATGATGACCTCTTTCGAAATATATGGTCAAATTACACATTTTGTATTCTTTCCTAGAAATAAGGGTGGCTCAACATTATCCCTTTCTCCCCCCATACACTCAGAAATACAATTGCACAGACACACACGCAGGCACGCATGCACTCACACACACACACACACACACACACACACACACACATACATACATACATACATACCTACACACACTGCCCCCCAATCTCCATATCCCCCCTCTCTACATTCACTTTATTCCTCAGATCCTAATGAGAAGAGAAAAACTAATTTGATCCATCTCAACCCCCTCACCCCCCCTCTGTCCCCTGTCTCCCCCTCCTCCCCCCTGGCCTGTTCATGGCCAGTTCCCGCTGCTCTGATTATTGTTAATCTCATCATATGTCTCTTTCCGCTCAATAACCCCCCCCTCCATCCAGACCCCTCCTTCATCCCCACTCCTCTTCTCACTCAAATCAAATTGTTACCSAACKTYACCTGGCYTAGCTCTYCACGKTGAGGCRGTAATGCAYTTTGTCATAATTAAGTGKTGTGCCTAATTAATTAAATGGTCAGAAGGCTAATCAGTGCATTTTGTATGGGGGGAGGAGGAGGAGAGTGAAGGGTATCTGTATTGAAGAGGGGAATAACAGGTCATTTCTGTAGTGGCAGCATCTTGGAGGATCGTCAAAGTTTAGCAAGTCTCTGCATAAACACACACATTAGCACACACACTCATGTGTGTTAATTCACACACACACACACACACACACACACACACACACACACACCACACACAACACACACACAACATAGCACACACACACACACCACGCACACACACACACACAGCATCACACACACACACCAACACCCACACACACACACACACACACACACACACACACACCTACACAACCGCCTTTTTCCACTCCAGCAGCATCACATTGTAGTTTTCGTGGAAGTGCTTGAATACACAGAGTGTATTGATTGAGTAAATGGGCTAATGAAAGTGATGCTGCAGAGACAGTTCATTAAAGCTAGGCTTTGTTAAACGAAGAGAGGGGAGGAGAGAAGGGGGCAGAAGGACCTCTCCATCCACACCCAACCTCCTTTAACCCTACTGTACCTCCACCTTATCACATCCTGCACCCCAACACTCTTCTCCCCAACTTAGTTGAAGCTCTAGATACCCAGATGAAAAGTATTTAAGGAATGTCTTGGATGTCCAGTTTATAGTGTTTATGTCCACACTGAGATGACAACACAGAGGAATCGGAATCCTGACTAGAGATTTGGAGGAGAGAGGGTGACTCTGGGTCTGGGATCATCCTTACTTATTTTCCCTCTCCCTCACTCATCGCTCTCTCTCTCTGTCTTGCCCTCGTCTCTCCCTCTGTCTTGCTCTCTCTGTCTTGCCTCTCTCTCTCTGAGGGCATTGTGGGAGCAGTAAAGTGCTTGACCACAGAGGGGAAGTTGGCCTGGAGAATAAGAACTGCTTGGCACAGCAAGTCAGGGACTAAAAACTTTGCTAAGTTTCTCTCCATCCCCCCTTCCTTCCTTCCTCTCCCTCTTCCTCCCTCTCCTCCCGTCTTTCCCTCCTCACTGTCTCGCTCCCTTATTTCTTCCCTTGAAATTTCTCTTAGGAGATTAATCCTCAGGTAAGCTTGTACCGTCTGCCGGCCTGCGTCAGCAGCTCTTCTCCCCCCACACTGACCCACTGGAGGATGGAGCGATCAGGAGGAGAGTAGAACGGAGAGGGAATAGAGGGTGGGTGGGGGGAGGGGGCAAGACGAAGACCAGTGGGAGACCAGCGGGAGGGCCGGATTGGCGTGGGCCTCACCATCTCCGCTAACACACCATGACGACATCAATAAGACCCAGCAAATGACTCCCACTGGCTCTCTGGGGGGGAGACGGGGGGAGACACAAAGCTGTCCCCTGTGTGTAGGCGAGCTCCATCTCATCCACAACGATTAAGAGGCACCACTGTATACCCCCCCCCCGCCCCCCCCCCCCCAACAAGCGCTCTCATTCTCACTGGCAAAATTAGAACCATTTAATCGCCACCTTTCTCCAAACATCAAATTTTGATCAGGCTCTAAATGTAACGTTTCAAAGTGTTTTTTACACCCTGGGTTGACTCCTGCCCAGCATCGTTCTGTTTCTCCAAATGTCACATTTAGAAGGAAGATTTCATTTTTATTTATTTAACTAGGCAAGTCATTTAACAACCCATTCTTATTTACAATGACGGCCTACCCCGGATGACGCTGCGCCAATTGAGCGCCACCCTATGGGACTCCCAATCACAGCCGGATGTGATTCAGCCTGGATTCAAACAAGGAACTGTAGTGACACCTCTTGCACTGAGATGCAGTGCCTTAAAATGTGTCCCTACCACTGGGATTGAACACGCAACCTTCTGATCCAGGGTCATTGGATTATGCCTGTCCACAACACCCTAGCAAAACCCAAGCCTACTTGATGGTAATAGCCCTCACTGTTGCCCCTAGTGGCTGGTTTTGACAGAATTTCCCCCATGTTCTCAGGACACAGATAGACGTCCAATTTCGAAGTCACTCTTGAGCGATCTGCCTGCACACACACACTCCAGACCGAGCCGGTAGTGACCAGGTAGCATCAGGCTAGCGATTGGACACGGTGAAAATAGGTCTAAATTGATTGCATACACTCCTCGACGTAAAGCACATTATTGGAGAGGACAAATACAAAGAGGATATTACCAGGCTCCAGGTAAGACATGTTTACTGCGTGTGCGTTAGTTCTAATATTTGGTTGCAGCAAAGCCTTCTTGGTGTTTTGGTGGGTTTATAAATCTTTCCACATACGGTACCTGCAGAAAGTTTTATTCTGTCTGCTGCACACACCTTAGGATAGATTGAGGTAGAAAAAGAGTGGTAAAGTGTGTAGAAATGTGTGTCTACATTTGAATGTTTATGTCTGTCTGCAAGGCCGCTGTGGATCGGAGGGCTTACGGAAGGCTATACAAACAGGGTTCCCCCTGCTGCCTGGCTTTGGGGGATGGAGAGGGATGGGGGGATTGGAGGTGCTCTTCGGAAGAGTGGAGAGATAAACGGGAGAGGAGAGAGGGATATATTTCTTTCAGAAACGGAAGGGGAATCTGCCCAAATCTTCACTTGTTAGAGGAGAGGGGGATCAACACCTTCCCGCTCTGGGAAGCCAAGGTGTCTTTTTACCTGAGCCGCCACTCTACTGGAGATAAAAGACATACTAACACACTCTCTCTCTGTTTCTCTCTGTTTCTCTCTGTTTCTCTCTCTCTCTCTCTCTCTCTCTCTCTCTCTCGCTCTCTGTTTCTCTCTCTTTAAAAGTCTCCCACTATCTCTTTCTCTTCTTTCCCTTCTTCATTTCAAAATAACAATAACAATCAATCCAGCAGAATCATTACAAGATCCGGGAGTGAAAAAATAAAGTGAGAAAAAGAGAGAAAAATAAGTGGTAATAAAGCAATTAGCGCTCAAAAGTTTTCCTTGTCTAATGAATACATCTGTTTCCCTATTGTTCCAGAGCAAGACATCCCGAGGGAAAAGAGGAAAAGAGAGAGGAAGGAGAGTGGGGAGGGAGAGAGAGAGCGAGAGAGAGAGGCAAAGAGAGGAGGGAGGGAGGAAGGGAGGGGAGGAAGGAGAGTGAGAGGGAGGGAGGGTGGGAGAATGAGAGGGTGGGAGGGTAGGAGAATGAGAGGGAGGGAGGGTGAGAGAATGAGAGGGTGGGAGGGTGGGAGAATGAGAAGGAGGGGGGTGGGAGAAATGAAGAGGGGAGGGAGAATGAGAGGGAGGAATGGGTGGGAGAATGAAGGGAGGGAGGGAGGGTGGGAGAATGAAAGGGAGGGAGGGAGGGTCAGAGAATGAGAGGAGGGAGGGTGGGAGAAATGAGAGGGGAGGGAGGGTGGGAGAACGAGAGGGAGGGAGGGTGGGAGAACGAGAGGGGAGGGAGGATGGAGACGAGAGGGAGGTGGCAGAACGAGGGAGAGAGAGGGTGGAGAACGAGAGAGGAGGGAGAATGAGGAAGGGAGGGTGGGAGAACGAGAGGGAGAGAGGGAGGGTGGGAGAACGAGAGGGAAGAGAGGGAGGATGGGAGAATGAGAGATGGAGGTGGGAGAACGAGAGGGAGAAAGGGAGTGAGGGTGGGAGGGAGGGAGGATGGGAGAACGAGAGGGAGGGAGAGAGGGTGGGAGAACGAGAGGGAGGGAGAGAGGTGGGAGAACGAGAAGGGAGGGAGGGTGGGAGAACGAGAGGGAGGGAAAGGTGGGAGACGAGAGGGAGGGAGGGAGGATGGGAGAACGAGAGAGGGAGGGAGGGTGGAGAATGAGGAATGGGAGGGTGGGAGAACGAGAAGGGGAGGGAGGGTGGGAGAACGAGGGGAGAGAGAGGAGGATGGGAGAACGAGAGATGGAGGGTGGTAGAACGAGAGGGAGAAAGGAGGGGAGGGATGGGTGGGGGAGAGAAGAGGAAGGGAGGGGAAGAAGGGAGGGAGGGGTGGGGAGAACGAGAGAGAGGGATGGATGGTAGGTGGGGGTTTAGAAGCTAAACGAGAGAGGAGTGGTAGGGTTGTGAAGAATGAGAGGATAG
>NC_036856.1:32914055-32964782 GCF_002910315.2 Salvelinus sp. IW2-2015 | reverse complement strand
AACTCTGCTATCATCTT
Source organism: Salvelinus sp. IW2-2015 (assembly GCF_002910315.2). Lineage (NCBI taxonomy): Eukaryota > Metazoa > Chordata > Actinopteri > Salmoniformes > Salmonidae > Salvelinus > Salvelinus sp. IW2-2015. The sequence goes on along the minus strand of NC_036856.1, from coordinate 32,964,765 downwards.
ACAGCTTGTTCTCCATCTTTTCAAATAGTGAGCCAACATTTTTTCAGCACTTTTATTTCCCTGATTGATCGTGCTCTCTTATCTCTCTGCAGAAGACATACACTGAGTGTACAACACATTAAGAACACCTTCCTAATATTGAGTTGCACCCCCTTTTGACCTCAGAACAGCCTTAATTGGTCTGGGCATGGACTCTACAAGGTGTTGAAAGCGTTCCACAGGGATGCTGGCCCATGTTGACTCCAATGCTTCCCACAGTTGTGTCAAGTTGTCTGGATGTCCTTTGGGTGGTGGACCATTCTTGATACACACAGGAAGTTGTTGAGCGTGAAATACCCAGGAGCGTTCTTGACAAACACACCCCTTCATCGACACTGATTGCAGTGGATTTAACAAGTGACATCAATAAGGGATCATAGCTTTCACCTGGTCAGCCTGTCAAGGAAAGAGCAGGTGTTCTTGATGTTTTCTACACTCAGTGTATAGTGAGCAATATGTTTGGAACATCGAATTGCAATAAATATAGAATGATGAGAATGAAAATACATGTCGTATCAGCACCTAAGTATTGTGATAATATCGTATTGTAAGGTCCCTGGCTATTCCCAGCCCTAAACACAACACACCCAGACAGGCACATAGTCCAGACGGTTCCTACAACAGACAGCAATCAGTCACTAGAAGTCTATCTCTTCTCTCTGTCCATCAACCAATAGGTCAGTTAAAACAATCAAAATCACTTGTATATTCTCTACCCATTCAAGTATCCATCCATCGATTGTGAACTGTGTGGATCTTACCTGGACACGTCCACAACAGTGAGGCTCTCTGGAACAGGAAACACCTCCAGCGCTCTCAGCTCTGGAGAAAAACACCCCGTCAATAGAGTATAGAGTATATACAGGGAAGTGCCAAAATAAGAGGAAACACGAGTAAACGAGGGATACAAAGTACATTGAAAGCAGGTACATCCACACAGGTGTGGTTCCTGAGTTCATTAAGCAATTAACATCCCATCATGCTTGGAGTCATGTATTAAAATGCCCAGTAGCTCATTAATTTGGTTACCATGGCTAGAAGAGATCTCAGTGATTTTAAGAGGGGTCTCAAAGGAGCATAGGGGGTTTAAAGGGTGTGGGTGCGTGTCAGTCACCAGATCTCAACCTAATTGAACACTTATGGGAGATTCTGGAGCGGCGCCTGAGACAGCGGTTCCCATCAACAAAACACCTAATGATGGAATTTCTCATGGAAGAATGGTGTCGTATCCCTCCAATAGAGTTCCAGACACTTGCAGAATATATGCCAAGGCCCATTGAAGCCATCCTGGGTCGTGGTGGTCCAACACCCTATCAAGACACTATATTGGTGTTGACTTTATTTTGTCAGTAACCTGTATGTGCGTATGCGTCTCTCCGTTCTCTGCAATGTGGACAATTACTATAACAAGTGTCCATGTTTGTGAGTGTATGTGTACCGTTTTGTGCTGTGTGCAGGCCCTTGAGTGCTAGGCCGCTGACTCTAAGGAGTGTGAGTGTGTTTCTGTCACAGCGTAGAAGCTCCAGCCTGGATAGGGTCCTGACGTCAAGCTCCTCCAACCCAGCATCCCGCACATCTAACTGGGCCACGTGGCTCAGCAGGCCAGCCTCCCCAACCACCACCCTCTGGAGCCTGTTCAACCTACAACACAGAGGGAGGGAGAGAGAGAAAGGGGGTTAGAGAATGGAGTGATCATTTAATGGGATTGTTGTTTCAAAACAGACATTTGCCCCCAGTTTTTACATGTATATCTGAGTTGATATTGAGTTGCACTCCCTTCTGCCCTCAGAACAGCCTCAATTCGTCAGGGAATGGACTCTACAAGGTGTCGAAAATGTTCCACAAGGATGCTGGCCCATGTTGACTCCAATGCTTTACACAGTAGTGTCACGTTGGCTGGATGTCCTTTGGGTGGTGGACCATTCTTGATAGACACGGGAAACTGTTGAACGTGAAAAATCCAGCAGTGTTGCTGTTCTTGACACACTCAAACCGGTGTGCCTGGCAGCTACTACCATAACCTGTTCAAAGGCACTTAAATATTTTGTTTTTCCCATTCACCCTCTGAATGGCACACATACACAATCCATGTCTCAATTGTCTCAAGGCTTAAAAATGATTCTTCAACCCGTCTCCTCCCCTTCATCTACACTGATTGAAGTGGATTTAAGTGACATCAATAAGGGATCATAGATTTCACCTGGATTCACCTGGTCAGTCTGTCATAGAAAGAGCAGGTGTTCCAAATGTTTTGTATACTCACTGTAGCTACAGTGTTCTTATTGCCAGTGGCGACCAGCCATTCAGGGCAGAGCTTTATTAACTCAGTATATTTTTATTTACATTGTTTGCAAATTGATATGCAACACGTATTACTGCCAAAATAACATACAAAACAAGCATATATTTTGTGTGTCTGTTTTGTATGTTATTTTGGCAGTAATACGTGTCGCATATCAATTTGCAAACAATGTAAATACATATGTTCTGAGTTAATAAAGCCGCATACAAACATGGTCTCTTTTTTTGTTTTTCTTGAGTAAGGCAGCTCCAAAATGCAGGTGTTTCAGCCTACCTCAGTGCTTTCTGTGGTGGAGGGGCAGCCAGCGGAAAATACAGAGCGTAGGAGTTGGTAATCTTCTCTAGTTGCACTGTGATTGGCTCGGTGTTCTGTCACTCATGGGGATACTACGTCACCGCAAAATCTACAGGGAGAGCTTGAAAGTTCAAGTCCCCTTGGGTGCTGCCATAGATTTACATTAGAAGTGCCCATCCAAGATGGCTCAATGTCATTGGCCACAAATAAAATGACATCAAATCACGTTATATCTACTGTAGCTTTGATTGGACTGATCATCATACTTTCAAAATCTTAGCTAGCAAGCTAGACAAGCAGTCATCTTCATGAACCATGTCAATCTACTCACAAATCCTTTTCAATCTTTGTCATATGAAGAAAAATTATAGATAAAATGTATCGGTGCTCATTACACAACAAGTTGGAAATAGCAATTTCAACAATGAGAGGTTTGGAAGGAATCAATGGCTAACTGCAAGCGTTGCAAAGCAATCACTATTTTGCTTCCCCTCCTATTCAGTGGAGTGGGTGTGTGGTCCAAGTCTGGGTTTAAGGGTCTCTTTTCCTATCTTAAAAGGATAAACCTTCACACGCAAAACCATGGGCCAAAAAAGTTTGAATACATTGGCCATGCTGTCAATCCAGCATGACTTCTGCAGCGTTCAAAACAACTGGAAACTCGGAACTGGGAAATCTCACACTTCAGTGAGTTCAAGACAACTGGGAACCTAGAAAAAAAACTAGCTCCAGTTGTTTGAAAGCACCATAAATCCAGGGAATGACAGACTTGGATGACAAAATTTGCCCACAAGAACGACCACCGAGCCACCTGCCTGTTCAAGTGAGCACAGCACAACCGTGAGTCCAAAAATGTATTGTATGCCACTGCATAAATGATGTAATATGCCAGGGAGATAAGTATACTGTAGCTAAGAAAGTAACACTAAGTGTATGTTGTGTTGTAAGCAGTTAGAAGCCCATGTGCCTCACTAACAATTTGGTCCCTTTCCCCCTCATAACTTAGCCTACTGTTCTGACTTGGTGGTGCACATGTAGCCTATAGCCTGTTCTAGAGAAATGTCATCATCAAACATTGAGCTTTCACTGTCCGCTTATATGCCCCCTTCATTTATCCTACGGTTCTGATTTGGTGTACAGGGTGAATACTGTAAGAACGGACCATGTTCTGAATTCTGTCGCTGTACATTTCAAAAGTGCTGAACAAATAGTTACAGTGCCTTTGGAAAGTATTCAGACCCCTTGACATGTTCCACACTGTTACGTTACAGCTTTATTCTAAAATTGATTAAATAGTTTCCCCCCCTCATCAATCTACACACACCCCATAATGACGAAGCAAAAACACGTTTAGAAACTTTTGCAAATGTATATATTTTTTTTAACAAAAATCTGAAATATCACATTTACATAAGTATTCAGACCCTTTACTCAGTACTTTGAAGCACCTTTGACAGCAATTACAGCATCGAGTCTTCTTGGGTATGACGCTACAAGCTTGGAACACCTGTATTTGAGGAGTCTCTCCCATTTTTCTATGCAGATCCTCTCGCGCTGTGTCAGGTTGGATGGGGAGCGTCGCTGAACAGGTATTTTCAGGTCTCTCCAGAGATCTTCGATTGGGTTCAAGTCCAGGCTCTGGCTGGGCCACTCAAGGACATTCAGAGACTTGTCCCGAAGCCACTCCTGCGTTGTCTTGGCTGTGTGCTTATGGTCGTTGTCCTGTTGGAAGGTGAACCTTTGCCTTAGTCGGAGGTCCTGAATGCTCTGAAACAGGTTCTTGGTCACCTCCCTGACCAAGACCTTTCTCCCCCGATTGCGCAGTTTAACCAGGCGGCCAGCTCTAGGAAGAGTCTTGGTGGTTACAAACTTCTTCCATTTAAGAATGATTTAGGCCACTGTGTTCTTGGGGACCTTCAATGCAGCAGAAATATTTTGGTTCCCTTTCCCAGATCTGTACCTCGACACAATCCTGTCTGTGAGCTCTACGGACAATTCCTTCGACCTTACGGCTTGGTTTTTGCTCTGAAATGTATTGTCAACTGTGGGACCTTATTTAGACAGGCATGTGCCTTTCCAAATCATGTCCAATCAATTGAATTTAACACAGGTGGACTCCAATCAAGTTGTAGAAACATCAAGGATGATCAATGGAAACAGGATGCACCTGAGATCAATTTCGAGTCTCATAGCAAAGGGTCTAAATACTTATGTAAATAAGGTATCTGTTTTAACATTTTTATAAATGTGCATAAAATTCTAAAGATCTGTTTTCGCTTTGTCATTATGGGGTATTGTGTGTAGATTGCGGATTACATATATATATATTTTTAAATCCATTTTAGAATAAGGCTGTAATGTAAAAAAATGTGGACAAAGTCAAGATGTCTGAATACTTTTCCGAAGGCACTGTATATTGACTTCATCAGTCTTAGCTCACTCATTAATGTCTTAATCTTAATCTTATCCGCTCATCATTCCCTTATCCTCTACGGGATCGGTATCCCTAAACCCGGACCGTTGTTGCTAACGTACGCTAATGTGACTAGAATGACGTAAGCAGCAGCCAACTTTCCAGGACATAGACATGTCTTAAATGTGCAGAAAGCTTAAATTCTTGTTAATCTAACTGCACTGTCCAATTTACAGTAGCTATTACAGTGAACAAATACCATGCTATTGTTTGAGGAGAGTGCACAACAACAAAACACTTATCACGGCAACAGGTTTGATACATTCACCTCTGAAGGTAAATAATGTACTTACATCCAGTAATCTTGCTCTGATTTGTCATCCTGAGGGTCCCAGAGATAAAAATGTAGCATAGTTTTGTTTGATAAAATAAATGTTTATATTCAAATGTAGGAACTGTGTTCTACAAATTGAACCCCTGCTGTCTCTTAAACTCTGCAGGTGCTTTGTTTGCATCTTTTGTTACAGCTTGTAATGTTTCCTAAGCCCAGTACTGGTCGCCTTTGTTTGTTTGGTAAACTTGCCACTGTGGTGGATAGTTCGTTGTGTCCTTCCTTGGAGAGAGTACATTGGTTAGTTTCCAGGCCCCTGCCCAGGCTGGAGACTCTTGCTCTACTTGCTGTTGGGACATCGGTCTGAGGAGGTGAGTACAGTCGGCTGTGTACCTCGTGGGAGATTTGGGTAGGGTAGTGACACTTGCTACCCGGAGCTATAGCCTTTCTTTTTCCCCTATTAGGCTTAGCGGTGTTTCACTTTGGAATACTTTGGGCATGGTTATTTTGTTTGTTATCTTTGTGTGGTGTCTGTGGACTGAGCAGCTGTCTCGGGGGCACATCCGTGGCTTGGGAATCTGCCAGCTTGCTGGGTGTTTTTTCCCCCTTGCCAGCGGGCTACAGTGCATAATTACCTACCGCAAATCCCCTCGAAGACTAGGGTTGAGTTATTGTAGGTTTTGGGGAAGCCCCAATATATCTCTCATCTGTCTTCTGTGGTGCCCAGTCTGATTGTCATTTCTCTTGTGGTCCGGTCTGGTGTGCTCAGCAGAGGGGAAGAGCAAGATTATTATCATTTTTTTTTGTATTTACTTCTGACTATGGGGTCTAATGTAGATGAGTTAATTCGCTTTCCATCAGAGGAACTGTTAGAATGATGTACTAAACAACAGCTGTTGAAGATCGCTGAATTCTACAAGATTGAAATTAGTGATAAATGTKAAAAAAATTTGGTTATGTTGATGTTGCCTAAATCTAATGAGAAGGACCCTGAGATGTTGTTTTCATTGGAGCTTGTTGCTGACGCGCTCTCTTGTGCACCCTGCTCCTGAATGTTTACGTGACTGACTATTTTTTTGTTTTGTCCTGTTCCTGAATGTCTACGTGACTGACCATTGTTTGGTTTTGTCCTGCTCCTGAATGTTTACGTGACTGACTATTTTTTTGTTTTGTCCTGTTCCTGAATGTCTACGTGACTGACCATTGTTTGGTTTTGTCCTGTTCCTGAATGTCTACGTGACTGACCATTTTGTTTGTTTTGTCCTGCTCCTGAATGTTTACGTGACTGACCATTGTTTGGTTTTGTCCTGTTCCTGAATGTCTACGTGACTGACCATTGTTTGGTTTTGTCCTGTTCCTGAATGTCGACGTGACTGACCATTGTTTGGTATTGTCCTGTTCTGAATGTCTACGTGACTGACCATTGTTTGGTTTTGTCCTGCTCCTGAATGTTTACGTGACTGACTATTTTTTTGTTTTTTTTCTGTTCCTGAATGTCTACGTGACTGACCATTGTTTGGTTTTGTCCTGTTCCTGAATGTCTACGTGACTGACCATTGTTTGGTTTTGTCCTGCTCCTAATGTTTACGTGACTGACAATTTTTTTTGTTTTGTCCTGTTCCTGAATGTCTACGTGACTGACCATTGTTTGGTTTTGTTTCCTGTTCCTGAATGTCTAACGTGACTGACCATTGTTTTGGTTTGTCCTGTTCCTGAATGTCTACGTGACTGACCATTGTTTGGTTTTGTCCTGTTCCTGAATGTCTACGTGACTGACCATTGTTTGGTTTTGTCCTTTCCTGAATGTCTACGTGACTGAACCATTGTTTGGTTTTGTCCTGTTCCTGAATGTCTACGTGACTGACCATTGTTTGGTTTTGTCCTGTTCCTGAATGTTTACGTGACTGACCATTGTTTGGTATTGTCATGTTCTATCTTTCCTGTCTGTTCCCTCCTGGCCTCGTTTTCTTCTTTTCTCTTAAACGTTGCTTCCTGTGCGCAAAGGTTGCTGAGGTCCAGGGAGGAGGAGGTTGGCTAGAGCAAGTGAAAGTGTGAACACGTACCCCCTCGTCAATTTGGGAAGCAGAGGCTGGGTCAATTTGGGACGCAGAGGCTGGTATGGTGTTCCAGGGTCCTTGTTGGTCCCCGGTTTTATGTGGGGGGGGGTGGGTGTGACGACCCTCCCACTCTGTCTGCCGTATTCTCTCTCTTTACTCTCGTTTTCCTTTTTAGGATGTCGGCGGGCGGCGCTGGGAGGGTCGTCAGCGACATGGGACACACCTGTGCTCGGGTGTGTCCCAAGATAAATGCACCACTTCCCCATTCATTGAGGAGACTCTCTCTATGCAGACACTGAGATTTTGGTTGTGGCATTTTTTGTGGCTGTTTTGTTTATTTGCGTTGGCACCTTTCAACACCCCTCATTATCACATTTATGCACGCAACCACTCACTTACACTACTGCTTACTGCATACACACCATTGTGAATTGTATTTAGTTTACTTTAGTTAACAAATATATTTTGTTATTCCTTATCTCCACGTTGTCTCCCTTTTTGTTACGAACTTCGAGGCGGTTCGTGACAATGGCCTTTCTCTTGCATTTCAAAGATGTAAAAAAAAAAATTACGCCTGTTTTTTGTTTGTATTATCTTTTACCAGATCTAATATATTTTCTTACATTAATTTCACATTTCCACAAACTTCAAAGTGTTTCCTTTCAAATGGTATCAAGAATATGCCTATCCTTACTTCAGGTCCTGAGCTACAGGCAGTTAGATTTGGGTATGTCATTTTAGAAGAAAATTCGAATAAAAAGGGTACGATACTTAAGAGGCTAAGCCATATAGTTTGTATCTCAATTGTCAGTCGAATCCACATTTGTTTAGCAAGTCAGTAAATTAACTGTTTCGCTGCCAGACAAGGCTCCACTGACAGCCAGGTGTAGCGGTGGTAAGGATTCATTCCATGGTGCTGAAAAGAAAGCTCTGCTGTTGGGACAGCTTTATGTAGGGGGAACCATTTGTCACCAATACAGTTTGGGGTCAACGTTATAGAGCAATGAATGTATTGTTTAGTGTAGTGGCTTTGCTGGCATGCATCTGAAAAAAAGTTTGCCCCACCAAGATTTACACGCTAGAAATCGCCACTGCTTATTACATATCTATGAAGGGAGCTAGGCAAGGTTGATTCCCACTAGCCGAGCAGTACTAGTATTTAATTAAATTAATTGAAATGTTATTTGGGGTAAAAAAAAAAAAACATTAAAAAAACAAGACGTGCATTTGATCCCAGAGCAAAACACTTGAAATAACTAATTAAAACACTTATTTACAAAGTAATATACCTGAGATCTATGTGTCGGTGGGGGAGCCACTGCAGGCCGGCCATGTCCAGGGAGGAGAGCTGATTCCCAGCCAGACAGAGCCTCTCCACCCCCCTGAGCCTCTCCAGGGATGGAGGTACGCAGCTGAACTGGTTGAAGGACAGGCCCAGGTAGGTCAGGGCCTCCAGAGAGCCCAGCTCAGCAGGCAGGGAGTTCAGAGAGTTACCATCCAGAAGCAGGGTCTGCAGGCTGGGGAGGAGGAGATGGCGAGAGGGGGTTAGTATGGAGCTCAGTGGGAGAGGGGATTATGTGTGTGGCTGTAACCTTCACATGAGCTTTCTGCTATCGTGCCTGATTTTGTGTGACATGTAAAACTCGTGATTCTTTCCACGAGGAACTTATGAAATAGAGAGATTAAGAATTTCAACTTTAAAAAAAGGCAAAATCTTTCAGATCCTATTACTGCAGCCTGATGTCTGAAAACAGATTTTCCCACCAAACATTCGCAGCCTGGTTATTTTGTAGTGGACGGACTGGGCAACAGCACAAAACCCAACACTAATGCTGAGCGATTAACTAAATGTTTTTTGGGTGGGGGTTATAAAACAAATAACTGACCAACGGTGGTTCAGTTACTGTCTCAGTCACAGGCTCTCTCCCTCTTTCTGTCTACTGCCCCCTGACCTTTAACCCTGTGACCCCACTCACTTGTGCATGGTCCCCAGCGCGGAGGGCAGAGAGGTCAGAAGGTTGCCTTGGAGGTTGAGCTCTGTCAGGGAGGTGATGTCGCACACGGCCAGAGGGAAGTCAGACAGAGCGTTGTTAGAGAGATTGAGGCTCCTCAACCTGCAGAACCTAGATGGGGGGGAGAATGAGGGAGAGAGCGAGGGGGTCAATTGGACAGGAATTTTCAGAGAAAAACAAACAATAACATCACAGAAACAAAAGAGTCAGAAGAACTGGTTACATAGTGAGCCCATTCAGAACAACAACACTGTAGAAAGGGAGGACTGCGTTCCAAATGGCACCCTATTCTCTACATAGTGCACTACTTTTGACCAGAGCTCTATGGGCCTTGGTCAGAAGTAGTGCATTATATAGGGCATAATGCGCCATTTTGGATGCATTCAGGGAGTGATTACCTCTGTGATTAGAGACCAAAAACAATGTAACAACTGCCACCCAGGGGAAACTAATAAGGAGGAAGTCATGTGCCTAACTGGTAACTGCCAAAATAATGGAAACACGCGAGCATACAATTTATATTGAAAGCAATTGCTTCCACACAGGTGTGGTTCCTGAGTTAATTAATTAACATCCTATCATGCTTAGGGTCATATATGGAAATGCTGGGCAGGCCATTAGTTTTGTCTACCATGGCTATGCCCCCATAGGATGAAAATCCCCCATCCACAGGGCACGAGAGGTCACTGAATGGTTTGATCAACATGAAAACAGTGCAAGCCATATGCCATTCCAAGGTGTACTGAAGCTGTTCTGTCTCGCAGTGGCCCAACGCCCTATTAGTCTTTTGCAATCCCTTTGGTGCAATTTTCACAATTATGTACTACATTTTCACAACTGTAAGCACAAAAATCAAAACAGACCATCAAAATGGCTCCTTTCAAAACTAAGCATATTTTCATTTGACGGAGTACAACAAACAAATTAGCAAAGTCACTTGTTCACTGCACCAAATCTCTTGCAATTTGCATACATATTCAATCTATTAATCTGCCTTTCACAAAAGATTATTCGCAAACTCCAAGTGGGCTGTCATGAGTGGCTTCCGTCTGGCCACTCTATCATGAAAGGCCTGATTGGTGGAGTGCTGCAGAGATGGTTCTCCCGTCTCCACAGAGGAACTCTGGAGCTCTGTTACAGTGACCATCTGGTTCTTGGTCACCTCCCTGACCAAGGCCCTTCTCCCCCGATTGCGCAGTTTGGCCGGGAGGCCAGGTCTGGTGGTTACAAACTTCTTCCATTTAAGAATGGAGGCCACTGTGTTCTTGGGAACCTTCAATGCTGCATAATGTTTTGGTACCCTTCCCCAGATCTGTGCCTCGACACAATCCTGTCTCTGCGCTCTACAGACAATTCCTTCGACCTCATGGCTTGGTTTTTGCTCTGACATGCACTGTCAAGTGTGTGCCTTTCCAAATCATGTCCAATCAATTGAATTTACCACAGGTGGACTCCAATCAATTTGTAGAAACATCTCAAGGATGATCAATGGAAACAGGATGCACCTGAGCTCAATTTCGAGTTTCACAGCAAAGGGTCTGAATACTTGTGTAAATAAGGCATTTCAGTTTATTTGTAATAAATGTGCAAATATTTCTAAAAACCTGTTTTCGCTTTGTCATTATGGGGTATTGTGTGTAGACTGATGAGGAAAAAAATGTATGTAATCAATTTTGGAATAAGGCTGTAACATAACAAAATGTGGAAAAAGGGAAGAGGTCTGAATACTTTCCGAATGCATTTTCCACTCATTATCTGCATTTAACTGATACACTGTAAGCTGATGAATTGTGTCAAGTAGAGAGACAGGTGATACTGTATCAGTTGAAAAGTCACATAAAAAATGTGAACTTGAACAATGTTGCATGGAGCAGAATTAGCATGGCATACGCTACAGCTATGTTACAGCAATGGCATACGCTATGCTACAGCAATATGTTGTTACTGTAGCCTACTGCATCACAATACCCCCACAATACCCCTGTTTTTCATTCTTTGTTCTACACATGTATATAATGAAAATGAAACTGTAACACTAACATAGTTTTCTACATGCTCACAACTTGCAATTGGATACAAAAAAATATTGTTTGCAAAAACGAATTGCGCATGTAAGCCAAATACTGTATGGAAGTGATATTTACCATCTACTATTCTTCCTATTCAGCACTTCAAAAATAACGGTTTGAAAAATGTATCTTGTGTTTTTTGTTATTAGATTAAATGTTAGTTACAATGACTAAATGATGAGTCTATCATAATTCGTCTGATGTATTGGTGACTAAATGTTCTCATGTTATTTCACTGAAAACTTGCATGATTGACTCAGGGGTGAAAGATGTGTTCAACTCCAATGACTACACAATCAAAGGTTCTGAACATAAGACAGGAGGCATTACAAGTGTTATCAGTTTTGAAACTAAGACTTTTGAAAATATACCACATCTGAAAAATTTGCCAAAGCGATTTAAAAAAAAAAGCTGGAGAGACACTTAATGCTGGTGTTTCCTTTATTTTGTCAGTTACCTATATGTGAGCAGCACACGTATATTGTTGTGATTGCGCACATAAAAACATGTTTTCCGAAGGTGTAGCTACCACAAACTGCGGTGTATGTGAACATTTGGTGGGCACGTGTGTGAGAATCTTTGTCGAATCTGATAGGCACTCGGCTCACCTGGTCTTCCCAGGCCTAACTAGCCTAACCCGGTTCACTGTGGGGACAGCGTGAAAGGTGGTGCCGGATCTGCGTCTTTTCTAAGGAAAAGCCACAGCCAGCCGCGTTCCCAACGCAGTGTCGCGGGAAAAACACATTCCTGAAGCCCTGTCTGCCTCCCCTCCTCTTCCCTTGGTAAGGCTGTGTTTATGGAAGAACAATGGGAGCACAAAGCCATTCCATCGGAAGTACAACCAGTACAACCAGAGTCACTGAACCACAGCGAGAACACTAACAGACAGAAAGAGACAGAGAGAGGGGGGTGGGTGACGTCCTGTACTGAATGCAGAGAGAGGGATGGATGACGTCCAGTAATGAATGCAGAGAGAGGGGGGGTGGCGTCCTGCACTGTATGCAGAGAGAGGGAGAGGAGGATGGATGATGTCCTTCCTGTATGCAGAGAGAGGGAGAGGAGGATGGATGATGTCCTGTATGCAGAGTGTGTGTGTGAGGAGGATGGATATAGTGTTTCTCTTCTCCGGCAAGGCAAGGGTCTGTTTTCCTAACCATTGTTTGATGCTGAAAGTTGAGCAGTGTGAGCAGTGTGAGATGGGAAGATTATTCATGGGAGTTTTTGCTGTTGTTGTTGTTCTGCAGCAGTCCGGTCCTGTCCCATCTCCCCATCCATCCCCACTGTCTGATATCTCCCAAAGCAGAGCAGCTCACACTGAAACACTACACCAGGCCTGGGACAGAGAGTGCATCTCAAATGGGAACCTATTCCCTATATAGTGTACTACTTTTGAACAGGGCCCACAGGGAAATATATAGGGAATAGTGTACACTATAGAGAATAGGGAGCCATTTGGGACGTAGACGGTCTCCATGGTGGAAAGCATTGTATTACTGTAAGCATAGAAGGGTTAGCTAGAAGGAGAAGAAGCGAGAACCTGACCGCAGTCAATGACATTGCTGGGCCCCAACCCTGGCTAAAGGTCACTGAAGAGGAGCCAATCAAAATGTAGCCGTTGTGTTTTGGACTAATCATGTCTCTTGGCTTGTAGACCTTGACTCCAAAAACAGGTCATAGGTGAGAGGTCTGGGAATCACTGGCCATAGATTAATGAAAGCTCCAGAGGGAAACTGTGTGTGTGTGTGTATATATAATAAATAACTCAAGCTCGGATTTCGCCTCCTAATTCCGCTGACGTCTGCTTCTAATCAACCCCAATCTGTTTTCTTAGACCAAATCAATCCTATGGGAACACAAACACAGATCTGTAGGTGAATCTAATCCTAACCTTTCGACCATATGGTGATACCCAGAGATGGAGAGAGCGAGAGAGAGAGGATGTCACTCCTCTCTTAACCCCTCCCTCCTTCCAGAGGTATATATTGAGCCGTTCTCCGGAGCCACCCTAGCCCATATCTCTCAGTTCCTTCCCTTTTCTTCTCCTCTTCCCCCACTCCCTCCATTCCATCCTACCATCTCTTCCCACAGCATGCAGGGGTACATACCTGGTGAGATGTGTGAGGCCCGTCAGATAGTTGTGTTTGAGGTTGAGGTGGGTCAGGTCCTGGCTGTAGAACAGCTGAGATGGCAGCTCCTCCAGACTGCAACATGACAGGTCCACAGAACTCACCCTCTGAGACACTATCTGATGGAGGGAGAGATAGGAGAGAGAAAGAAAAGGAGTAAGAGACAAAAGGGTTTTCATTTTCCAGATTGCTAACAACTTGAAGACATGCAACTCAACTGAGCACACACACAAGCGCGCACATACCTTGGCAGCCTGTCTGTGCCAGCGGAGGTGTTCCGTGTAGGAGTCATAGCTGATGTAGTAGGTCTGACTCTGGGGACCAGAAGAACTGAAGGCTAGACAGTGACTATGTCTCCTCACCTCCTCCACCTGAACCACACACACAAAGAGACACAGAGACACAGAGAGATTAGCTCTGCGATTAGAGACCAAAAACAATGTGACAACTGCCAGCCAGGGGAAAATAGCAGGGAGGGAGTCATGTGCCGATTAGTGTGTGGCGGGGGAGGGGGAGGGGCCGGTGTGTGTGGGAGCAGTGTGCAGGGAGGGAGAGAGAGGCAATGTATAGCCAACTCGCGACTAAACTTGTAGCTAGCCATATATTTATCATCCAATCTGACAGTTCCAGTCTTTGTTGGATCAAATTGGAGAATAAAAGCTAGCTAGTTTAGCTACGCTCCCAGTCCTTGTCAAATTAAAACTACATTCAGATTTTAAATAAATAAATGCCTACCTGTTAGTTGCTTGTTGTAGCCTACTCCTCCAGCTGACTTCATTCCATTTTGCATTACTTTAGTGATCTCTCACTTATCTTGCTACACATGGAGCCTCTGACTGTAGTGCCACTGATTGGCCGACAAAAAAACAAACAAGCTACACGCGTGAAGGCTACCAGTCTTTTTTAATGGGGTGCATATGTTGTTTTATTAAATACATTATTTCCAATGTCATGGAATATCCTTGTATTAAAAATGTCACATGACTATATTCATTGTTAATTTAGACCTAGTTTATCATTTTTTTCTCAAATTAATAGTCACACAAGTAATCAAATACTAACAACCATTTGGATAATCGAACAACCTTTCCCCATCTCTAGTGTGTGTGTGTGTGTGTGTGTGTGTGTGTGTGTGTGTCAGGATTTCTGTTAGCCAGTAATTGCCGGCTTTAGGCCAACAAAGAAATGAACATCCAATAAAAATAGTTGCCGGCCAAATCGACTGGGAGAAGAAAGAAAATCTCTATGCAAAATACAGATTTGTATTGATTGAAGGAAATACCAGTCAATGGAAATACATTTGACCATCATGCTTACTAGTCTATAGGTTCATTTGTATCATTTTGTGGAGTTAAATTGGCGTGTGTATTTACGTTAGTTGTCATGCATCTTACTTATCCAACAACTATTAGATGCACAGCATAGGCCTACAGAGCTGGTTGCTGCTGGAGTCAAATACTGGTTTTTATAAGCCCGGTCATTGCACGGCAAATCTAAATGTAATTGAGTATTAAAACAGTTTTGATGGCCACGATTACAGAGAGCTACCATTTTTATTTGGTCATTGAAGCAGGCCTCCCATTCAGCATTTGAGTGCCGGCAGGCTATCAGCAGGTCACCCACCCCCTTATAATGTGAGCGATGCATTTTGAAAACATACTTAATTGTTTGAAACCTGAATGTTTTAGTTCATATTATGAGGCATTTCTTACCTTGCTTCAAAGTAGCCTAGACAAAATCAGACAACAGAAACAAAGGCAATTATTTTATAACGACGTCATAGGGGAAAAACTATTTATCCTACCATTCCTACCGATCTGCGTGCCAGTTATGATTTTACTGTGCACATTTGTGGAACAATTGACTTTCAATAATAAAGTTTTTGTCTTGTAAAATCTGAATTAAAATGATACAAATCTAAAAGTAAATAAACTAATGCGAGAGCACCAGTCATTCGGACACTCGTGATCCACTGTCGACTAAATAAATAAGCGCATTGAACTCAGAGATTGCCTAAGCCAATGCAGCAATAGGCCTATTCCTTCTGTTGTCAACTAAGTAAAAATAGCCTACATAAATTCAACAAATAAAAATAGTAGAAAATATCCTGATGAAAATGCAGACTCTTTCAATAGCATTCATCTCTCTACTCTGCCTCCCTTTTTAAATCGGTCTTGACCTGAGCGATGACTAGCGAACTTGCAACATTGTATCAACTGGCGTATTGCGGGCCCTCAGAGTTTCCTGTGCCAGTGAGCTCAGGACAGACATCTGTTTTTGCACAAGGGAAAGGTGTTCAGGTATTTTATGTTTCCACCGGATATACACTACATTACCAAAGGTATGTGGACACCTGCTCATCGAACATCTCATTCCAGAATCATGGGCATTAATATGGAGTTGGTCCCCTTTGCTGTTAGAACAGCCTCCACTCTTCTGGGAAGGATTTGCACACTAGATGTTGGAACATTGCTGCAGGGACTTGCTTCCATTCAGCCACAAAAGCATTAGTGAGGTCGGGCACTGATGTTGGGCGAATATGCCTGGCTCGCAGTTGGTGTTCCAATTCCTCCCAAAGGTGTTCGATGGGGTTGAGGTTCTACCACACCGATCTCAACAAACTATTTCTGTATGGACACCGTTTTGTGCATGGAGGAATTCTCATTCTGAAACAGGAAAGGGCCTTCCCCAAAAAGTTGGATGCAGAGAATTGTCTAGAATGTCATTGTATGCTGTAGCATTAAGATTCCCCTCCATTGGAACTAAGGGGCCTAGCCCGAAACATGAATAACAGCCCAAGACCATTATTCCACCTCCAAAATGTACAGATGGCACTATGCATTCGGGCAGGTAGCAATCTCCTGGCATCCGCCAAACACAGATTTGTCCTTCGGACTGCCAGATGATGCGTGATAAAAAAAACACTCCAAAGAACACATTTCCACTGCTCCCGAGTCCAATAGCGGCGAGCTTTACACCTCTCCAGCCCTCGCTTGGCATTGTGCATGGTGATCCTAGGCTTGAAAATGGCTGCTCGGCCATGGAAAACCATTTCATGAAGCTCTCGACGAACAGTTCTTGTGCTGACATTGCTTCCAGAGGCAGTTTGGAATACGGTAGTGAGTGTTGCAACTGAGGACAGACGATTTTTACGAGT
Organism: Salvelinus sp. IW2-2015; assembly: GCF_002910315.2. Lineage (NCBI taxonomy): Eukaryota > Metazoa > Chordata > Actinopteri > Salmoniformes > Salmonidae > Salvelinus > Salvelinus sp. IW2-2015. Next base: position 32,947,965 of record NC_036856.1, on the reverse strand, counting down.
TATGCACTTTATCACTCAGCGGTTACATTTTGTGAACTTTGCGGCTGAGCCGTTGCTGTTCCTAGACATTCCCACTTCACAATAACAGCACTTACAGTTGACCGGGGCAGCTCTAGCAGGGAAGAAATTTGACGAACTGAGTTGTTGGAAAGGTGGCATCCTATGACAGTGCCACGCTGAAAGTCACTGAGCTCTTCAGTTAGACAAACAATGGCAGTAGAATGGCCTATGGAGATTGCATGGGTTTATCCTCAATTTGATACACCGGTCAGCAACGGGTGTGGCTGAAATAGCCGAATCCACTAATTTGAAGGGGTGTCCACATACCTTTGTATATATATATATATAATGTGTGTGATCATCAGATCATGATATGGTCTTGGTCTTTCACACTGATGCTTGGCGATTATCGAGGGGGAGATTGTTGGAAAGATGTTTCAAATACTGTGAGGAACTATTATCATTGTAATGGATGTAAAAAAAAAAAAAAAAGAACTGACTGATGACTTAAAGTTAAGCTTATTAGTGGTGGATGTGATGAGTTAAGACAATCAGAAATCAGATATCCACAGCTTCCTACATTTTCACGCAGCATGCCAGGGATCTCATTTATAAACGTTGAATACACACAAAATATGCCCCAAAACATGTGTGCCAGTTCACGCAAAAGCATTCATAAAAAACTAAAAACTTGACGTGAGAATGTGCTTATCCTCCCGCAAACTTTAGACCAAGTGTACGTACAGTTTCTAGTGGTTGAAGTACTGCATTGCAAGAGGCAAAAGTAGCTTAGTAGCCTGCAAATGGGGAATATATGTTGACTTATTCATAACCAAAAAAACAGGTAACTACAGTGCCTTCGGAAAGAATTCAGACCCTTGTTACGTTCCAGCTTTATTCTAAAATGGATTCAATTGTTTTTCCCCCCTCATCAATCTACACACAATACCCCATAATGACAAAGTAAAAACATGGTATTTTTTTGGCTAATTTATAACAAATAAAATGACATTTACATAAGTATTCTGACCCTTTACTTTGTACTTTGTTGAAGCACCTTTGGCAGCGATTACAGCCTCGAGTCTTCTTGGGTATGACACTACAAGCTTGGCACACCTGTATTTGGGGAGTTTCTCCCATTCTTCTCTGAAGATCCTCTCAAGCTCTGTCAGGTTGGATGGGGAGCGTCGCTGAACAGCTATTTTCAGGTCTCTCCAGAAATGTTTGATCGGGTTAAAGTCAGCGCTCTGGCTGGGCCACTCAAGGACATTCAGAGACTTGTCCCAAAGCCACTCCTGCGTTGTCTTGGCTGTGTGCTTAGGGTCGTTGTCCTGTTGGAAGGTGAACCTTCGCACTGGTCTGAGCGCTCTGGAGCAGGTTTTCAGCAAGGATCTCTGTACCTTGCTCTGTTCATCTTTGCCTAGATCCTGATTAGTCTCCCAGTCCCTGGCAACAACAAACATCCCAACAGCATGATGCTGCCACCACCATGCTTCACCGTAGGGATGGTGCCAGGTTTCCTCCAGACGTGACGCTTGGCTATGAGGCCAAAGAGTTCAATCTTGGCTTCATCAGACCAGAAAACCTTGTTTCTCACGGTCTGAGAGTCTTTAGGTGCCTTTTGGCAAACTCCAAGCGGGCTGTCATGTGCCTTGTCCTGAGGAGTGGCGTCTGGCCAATCTACCATAAAGGCCTGATTGGTGGTGTGGTGCAGAGATGGTTGTCCTTCTGGAAGGTTCTCCCATCTCCACAGAGGAACTCTGTCAGAGTGACCAGCAGGTTCTTGGTCACCTCCCTGACCAAGGCCCTTGTCCTCTGATTGCTCGGTTTGGCCGAGCGGCCAACTCTAGGAAGAGTCTTGATGGTTCCAAACTTCTTCTATTTAAGAATGGAGGTCACGGTGTTCTTGGGGACCTTCAATGCTTCATACATTTTTTTGTACACTTCCCCAGATCTGTGCTTTGACACAATCCTGTTTTGGAGCTCTACGGACAATTCCTTCAAATCAAACTTTATTTGTCACATGCCGCCGAATACAACTGGTGTGGACCTTACCATGAAATGCCTACTTACAAGCCCTTAACCAACAATGCAGTTCAAGAAAGAGTAAAGAAAATATTTACCAAATTAAATAAACATTTTACAGTTTAATTACAATAACGAGGATATATTCCGCTACCGAGTCAATGTGCGGGGGTACAGGTCAGTCGAGGTAATTTGTACATGTAGGTAGGGGTAAAGTGACTATGCATAAATAATAAACAGCAAGTAGCAGCAGTGTAAAAACAAAGGGGGGTGGGGTGTCAATGTAAATTGTCTGGGTGGGCATTTGATTAATTGTTCAGCAGTCTTATGGCTTTGGGTAGAAGTTGTTAAGGAGCTTTTTGGTCCTAGACTTGGCACACCGGTACCGCTTGCCATGTGGTAGCAGAGAGAACAGTCTATTCTATGACTTTTGGTGACTGGAGTCTTTGACAATTTTTTGGGCTTTCCTCTGACACAGCCTAGTATATATGTCCTGGATGGCAGGAAGCTTTGCCCCAGTGATGTTCTGGGCCGCACGCACTATCCTCTTTAGCGCCTTACGGTCAGATTGCGAGCAGTTGCCATACCAGGCGGTGATGCAAACGGTCAGGATGCTCTAGATGGTGCAGCTGTAGAACTTTTTGCGGATCTGGGGACCCATGCTAAATCTTTTCAGCCTCCTGAGGTGTTGTCGTGCCTTCTTTACGGCTGTCTTGGTGTGTTTGGACCATGATAGTTCTTGTTAATATGTACACTAAGGAACTTGAAACTCTCGACCCGCTCCACTATAGACCCGTCATTGGGGGCCTGTTCGGCCCGCCTTTTCCTGTCGAGAGAGAGCGGTTGTTGTCCTGGCACCACACTGCCAGGTCTCTGACCTCTTCCCTATAGGCTATCTCATCGTTGTCGGTAATCAGGTTTAACACTATTGTGTCGTCAGCAAACTTAATGATGCTATTTATTGACTACAGCTCAGCGTTCAACACCATAGTGCCCTCAAAGCTCATCACTAAGCTAAGGACCCTGGGACTAAACTCCTCCCTCTGCAACTGGATCCTGGACTTCCTGACGGCCACCACAATGTGGTAAGGGTAGGTAACAACACATCCGCCACACTGATCCTCAACATGGGGCCCCTCAGTGGTGCGGTGCTCAGTCCCCTCCTGTACTCCCTGTTCACTCATAAATGCACGGCCAGGTACGACTCCAACACCATCATTAAGTTTGCGCGATGACACAACAGTGGTAGGCCTGATCACCGACAACGATGAGACAGAGACCTGATCGTGTGGTGCAAGGACAACAGCCTCTCCCTCAACATAATCAAGACAATCAAGGAGATGATTGCGGACTACAGGAAAAGGAGGACCAAGCTTGCGCCTATAAAAATGATCAAAGACTTCCAACCACCCTAGTCATAGACTGTTCTCTCTGCTACCGCATGGCAAGCACGACCGAGGCGGCCAACTCTATGTCCAAGAGGCTTCTAAACAGCTTCTACCATCTAATCAAATGGCTACCCCGACTATTTGCATTGCTATTGCTATGGCTATTGCATTGCCCCCCCCCCCCCGCCCTCTACACTGCTGCTACCCTCTTTAATTATCTATGCATAGTCACTTTAAAAACTCTACCTACATGTACATATTAACTCAATTACCTCCGACACCGGTTGCCCGCACATTGACTCTGTACCGGTACCCACCTGTAAATAGCCCCGCTATTGTTATATTTTACTTACTATCTCTCATATTTATTTATTTTTAGGTATTTTCTTAAAACTGCATTGTTGGTTAAGGGCTTGTAAGTAAGCATTTCACTGTAAGGTCTACACCTGTTGTATTTGGCGCATGTGACAAATAACATTTGATTTGAGTCGTGTTTGGCCACGCAGTCATAGGTGAACAGGGAGTACAGAAGGGGACTAAGCATGCACCCCTGAGGGGGCCCGTGTTGAGGATCAGCATGGCAGACATGTTGTTGCCTACCCTTACAACCTGAGGGTGGCCCGTCAGGAAGTCCAGGATCCAGTTGCAGAGGGAGGTGTTTAGTCCCAGGGTCCTTAGCTTTGTGATCAGCTTTGAGGGCACTATGGTGTTGAAAGCTGAGCTGTAGTCAATGAACAGCATTCTCACATAGGTGTTCCTTTTTGTCCAGGCGGGAAAGGGCAGTGTGGAGTGCAATATAGGTTGCATGATCTGTGGATCTGTTAGGGCGCTATGCAAACTGGAGTGGGTCTAGGGTTTCTGGGATGATGCTGTTGATGGGAGCCATGACCAGCCTTTCAAAGCACTTCATGGCTACCGACGTGAGTGCTACGGGGCGGTAATCATTTAGGCAATTTCCCTTCGCTTCCTTGGGCACAGGGACTATGGTGGTCTGCTTGAAACATGTAGGTATTACAGACTCAGTCAGGGAGAGGTTGAAAATGTCAGTGAAGACACTTGCCAGTTGGTCCACATCTTGGTAATCCGTCTGGCCCCGCGGCTTTGTGAATGTTGACCTGTTTAAAGGCCGTCCAGAACAGCTGGAGCACTCATACATGCTTCAGTGTTGCTTGCCTCGAAGAGAGCATAAAAATAATTTTGCTCGTCTGGTAAGCTCGTCTGGCTTGGTTTTTGCTCTGACATGCACTGTCAACTGTGGAACCTTGTATAGACAGGTGTGTGCCTTTCCAAATCATGTCCAATCAATTGAATTTACCACAATTTCCAGAAACATCTCAAGGATGATCCATGGAAACAGGATGCACCGGCGCTCAACTTCGAGTCTCATAGCAAAGGGTCTGAATACTTATGTAAATAAGGTATGTTTTTTACCTAATACATATCGCTCAGAGAGTAACCCTGTTTTTTTTTTTTTAAACTGCTTTCGCTTTGTCATTATGGGGTATTGTGTGTAGATTTCTGAGGATTTGTATTTATTTAATCCATTTTAGAATAAGGCTGTAATGTAACAAATGTGGAGAAATTCAAGGGGTCCAAATACTTTTGAAAGGCACTGTATGTAAATGGGGAATTGATCAAAATAAACAATCAAAGAGCAAAACAAAATCACACAATGAATGTGCAAGAATTGGCAGGAGACAGCTGAGTGCATTCTGGAGAGAGACTTGCCTATATAATTATATTCAAGACACATTATCTATCTATCTATTAAGATGCATTACCACAATCTAAATGGGATTTCTGTCATTCACGTTCTGTTAAGATGCATTACCACAATCTAAATGGATTTCCTCGTCATTCCATGTTCTGTAAGAAGGCATTACCACAATCTCAATGGGATTTCTGTCATTCATGTTTCTGTTCAAAGGCAATTAACAATCTAAATGGGATTACTTCATTCTGAGCACGGGTGGGTGGGAGATGCTCTAATGGGTTATGCCACCCAATGCTATGGGTCCAGTACGATCGCTCAGAGAGTAACCCAATGCATATGGGTCCAGTACGTCGCTCAGAGAGTAACCCAAGCATATGGGTCCAGTACATCGCTCAGAGAGTAACCCAATTGCATATGGGGTCCAGTACATCGCTCAGAGAGTAAACCCAATGCATAATGGGTCCAGTACATCGCTCAGAGAGTAAACCAATGCATATGGGTCCAGTACATCGCTCAGAGAGTAAACCACAATGCATATGGGTCCAGTACATCGCTCAGAGGAGTAACCCCAATGCATATGGGTCCAGTACATCGCTCAGAGAGTAAACCAATGCATTATGGGTCCAGTACATCGCTCGAGAGTAACCCAATGCATATGGGTCCAGTACATCGCTCAGAGAGTAAACCAATGCATATGGGTCCAGTACATCGCTCAGAGAGTAAACCAATGCATATGGGATATTAAAATCTTCCTGGTCATGTTGTCCGGCATCACATTTTCCTAACGGAAACCCTGGAGTGTGTGTGTTCAGTACCTTTCCACCGATGAGGGGCAGGATGTGCATCTTGCCGGTGTGAGCATATTTGACGGAAGAGACGATGAGACAGGTGCCACTCAGGGTGACGTGTCGTCGTGACCACCGGTTGACAGGCAGGGCCAGCTTACCCTTCCTCACATTAAACACACCCGTCAGCTGCACCCGGTCTGCTCCACCCACACACTGCGGCTTACCTGGAGGGGGGGGGGGGGTTGGAGAAAACAAACAATAACATAAAATCTCAGATGCTCCTGCTGAGAGAAAAGATGTTTAAGAAGAATCTTCCAAGTAAGATAAACAGAGATGGGGGAGAGAGAGGGTCTCTCTCTGTGTGTGTGTGTGTCTCTCTCTGTGTGTCTGTGTGTGTGTGTGTGCCTCGCTGTGTTTAGGTGAGGTTAGTCACAGGTCACGTGCCGTATAATTTATCGGTCTAGTGGCTGAGGGGTGACTGGCCGGTCAGTGTTAAGGAATGGAGAGCAGGTGTAAGGGTAGGTGTAATTCAGAACTCTAGCCCTTACTTTCCTCAGTAAATGAAAAAGTTCCTGTCCCAGGGAAGTCTTAACCTTGGCCACCACATGCACAGGTAGCAAATAAGCCTTGTCTGAGCCAGAACTGCAGCAGACGGAGCTCCTGTAGTACTGACTGGGTCAGTGCTTGGTGGTGTGCATTTTTAGCAGCACTAAGGTGTGTGTTTAGAAAAACAAATTTTTTTGCGCTTTAAGAATGGGTGTGCTCTCATGTAGGCTGTCACCCACCCACACATACCAGGGGTCATGTTGAGTTCCGCAATCAGCATTTTCATAATGCAGACCAAAAAAACCTGTTTTAAACCATTTCACCTGCGTTTAATATTCAATAGAGATCAGGTGCATGCAACCATAGTTTTCCTTCACAGAGGATACATTATTGCAACACATTTGGCAGAAAATAGCTTCATTTTCATCAGATGACCATAGAAGTGCAACGCTATTTGGATCGAAGCCACACAAGTAAATGAGCTTACAATGAAAAAGGTCATGATAAACATTATTTCTAAATGTTTATCATAGAAAGAACGTAGACAGCTACATTTCCTGTTACGCTTGAAGTTAATTTTGCATTTTACCATAGAGAAGTAGGCTCCACCAAGAAAAGTACCAGAGAAATTAGTTACACATCAGTCAGAGTGCTGTCTGCCAATAGAATGCCCTGTTCGTGAATTCTCATCCGAGTGGAGAAGTGCAACAGAAGCACAAAATTATTCTGGTGTCGAGCAGAAATTACAATAAGAAGCATTTTGGATCTGCGTTTACAAAACGCAGCAAGATATTTCTGCGTTGTCTTTTTTTTGGTGGGGGGGGGCTCTGAATTCTGCATTAATGGGACCACACACACACACACGAGCCAGTTTTAGAGTGAGGCTAAGGGGAAGAGGGAGAGCAAGGGATAGAGAGAGGGAGAGAGAGAAAGAAAACAAGAATGAAAGCAGCTGACTGAACTAGATCTGTCTGCTTCTCAGTTTCTTCTTATATAGCCCTTTGTGTGTGTGTGTTTATGCATGATCATATTTTCCTGAGATTGACGGTTTTTCGTCCTCTGATACCCTCTCCGCCTCACACGCGCTCTCAGGTGTTCCAGTGCTTTGCTTGGGGGATAAAGGGAGGGAGGGATGGAGGGGGAAAGGAGAGAAAGACATATTCTAGACAGTCCTCCAAACTGCTGTGCTATTCATCAATGCTCATTACATACCAGTAACACCAAAACACACACAAACAGCCAAAATGTGGCCCAGCCCTGGCCAGAGGCTGCATAGTGGTATCCTGCAGCCCTCTGTCTCTTTAAGAAAAAAGGGTGAAGATGGACACACCCAGAGGACAGACTAAAGATGAGAAGATAGCTCTATCTACAGCACAGTCAGATCTGTCCACTCTACAACAGCCCTGTGGAATGTGTGAGTTATCTACACAGGGAATCCAGTCCACTTGAACATACTGTAGATTATGGTTATAGACCATACAGATAGAGCAGCCAGGCCAGAAGTGTTTATATGCTGGTTGGCAGGGTAATGAAGGGGGGACTGAGGTATAAACAGAGCAGAGTGAGAGAAAGAGTGCGCAAGAGCGAGACCAGAGGGGTTAAAAAAAATATTCCCCCCAGAGAGGAGAGGATTACGTTATTCCAAACAATGCCCTCTCAGAGAGAATGTGGCGTGTCCTCATTAGCATCCCCGCCCTCCCCCTGCTCCTTTTCTGTCCGCTCCCACGGCTCTAGGGACAAGTCCCGCACCCCTCCATGGGGCTGTTTCTGGTCCCAGGCAGAGCTATCTGGTCTGGTCTACCCAGAGTCCCTACAGCCTATCTGGCTTGCATCATAAATGGCCACCTATTCCCTAGTGCACTACTTTATACCTAATAGGGAATAAGGTACCATTTGGGATGCACACTTGATCTGGCTGCTCTCCCCCTACTTCAGAGACCACCGGTTCCAGACCACCGGTTCCAGACCACCGGTTCCAGACCACCGGTTCCAGACCACCGGTTCATCAACATTTCCACAGCATGAAAATAATGTTCAGAGTAAGTAAATTATGGTACAGCAAAGGATGGGCAGCCTTACCAACCAACACACACACAGAAAGAGCCACTGATGGCGGTTTTGGGGCTCAGAGCTAGGAGGCCCTAACTCATACACGCTTTAGGAATCCTCCACCCACACACCCCTCTCCCTAATGGATGTGCTCATCCTCTGATCAGGCCACTGGTTACATACAATGATGTGCACATTTTTTATTTTTTTTACTAGGCAAGTCAGTTAAGAACAAATTCTTATTTACAATGACGGCCTACACCGGCCAAACCCGGACGACGCTGAGCCAATTGTGCGCCGCCCTATGGGACTCCCAACACGGCCGGTTGTGATACAGCCTGGAACAAACCAGGGTATCTGTTGTGACGCCTAAGCACTGAGATGCGTGCCTTAGACCGCTGCCCACTCGGTAGCCTCTGATCAGGCCACTAGTGACAGCCTTCATACAAGAGTGCTCATCCTCTGATCAGGCCACTAGTGACAGGCCTTCATACAATGATGTGCTCATCCTCTGATCAGGCCACTAGTGACAGGCCTTCATACAATATGTGCTCATCCTCTGATCAGGGCCTACATACAATGATGTGCTCATCCTCTGATCAGGCCATAGTGACAGGCTTCATACAATAGTGCTCATCCTCTGATCAGGCACTAGTGACAGGCCTTCATACAATGATGTGCTCATCCTCTGATCAGGCCACTAGTGACAGGCCTACATACAATGATGTGGCTCATCCTCTGATCAGGCCACTAGTGACAGGCCTTCATACAATGATGTGCTCATCCTCTGATCAGCCACTAGTGACAGGCCTTCATACAATGATGTGCTCATCCTCTGATTCAGGCCACTAGTGACAGGCCTCCATACAATGATTGCTCATCCTCTGATCAGGCCACTAGTGACAGGCCTTCATACAATGATGTGCTCATCCTCTGATCAGGCCACTAGTGACAGGCCTACATACAATGATGTGCTCATCCTCTGATCAGGCCACTAGTGACAGGCCTTCATACAATGATGTGCTCATCCTCTGATCAGGCCACTAGTGACAGGCCCTACAATACAATGATGTGCTCATCCTACTGGATCAGGCCTAGCATACAATGATGTGCTCATCCTCTGATCAGGCCACTAGTGAAGGCCTTCATACAATGATGTGCTCATCCTCTGATCAGGCCACTAGTGACGGCCTTCCTACAATGATGTGCTCATCCTCTGATCAGGCCACTAGTGACAGGCCTTCATACAATGATGTGCTCATCTCTGATCAGGCCACTAGTGACAGGCCTACATACAATGATGTGCTCATCCTCTGATCAGCCACTAGTGACAGGCCTTCATACAATGATGTGCTCATCCTCTGATCAGGCCACTAGTGACAGCCTACATACAATGATGTGCTCATCCTCTGATCAGGCCACTGTACAGGCCCTACAACAATGATGTGCTCATCCTCTGATCAGGCCACTAGTGACAGGCCTACATACAACAGCATTTTGTGCACCAATTTAACACACAATGTAATAGGCTAATTTTAGACAACCATACATCCTTCTGTAATGTAAACTTAAACCACTCTAGGTGGAGTAGTGTAAACATAGTCTGTGCTAATGCACACACACAATGTATGTATACATGTACGCCCTTTCCTTCCGCCCATTCCTATCCTCAGAGCAACATCCTGTCCCCCATGACCACTTCCTGTCTGAGACAGAGTCGGACAGAGTAGACATTCTTAGCACTTCTGTTGTCCTCGCCCTTCCCTTATGTCCAAGAACCTTCTAAAGGCATCCCAAACATCCTAACTCTTATCCAATGTCCTGTCTGCGTTTGACCTTAGGCATCCAGAAGACAGCCCACCCTTTCAGTCACACATGCCTCAAATAACTGTCCCCAACAAGCCTAATCTCCAAGGACTGTCCATGGATTCCCATTCTCAACAACTCATACACATCAACTTCTAGTGTGTCCACAACATGAACATTAAACTCCATAAATAACTTTCTTTTCACACTCAAATCATTGACACTTTCTTTCCGTCTTTCTATGGTTATACAGACAGAAGTACAAGGAAGCTTTGGGTGTGTGGGGTTGTCAAGTTAAACCACAGCCAGGGGAGTAGGTGTTTATAGCAACACGGGTGGATTTACATGCGCTAGCGTTGCTTTTAATTGTACTGGATTGCACAAAAACAGTCAGTGCGAAGCCAGAAATGAAATACAATTCCATTTCAACTTACCGTGCCGGTAGGCAGGATGGTCATTATGACGAAGGGAATTTGAGACAAAATATCTAAAGGATCGTATTATTAAACATACTTTCCAAACGTGGGTCTGTTGTAGACCCACCTCCTCCCTCCTTACCTCAAAATAAAAGTAATGCATGTGTGCCATATGTGGACAAAAAATAAATAACTTGTGTGGGACTTTAATTTTGACATGAGGTAAACAGACCCACGTTTGGAAAGTCTGTTTAATAATACAATCCTTTAGATATTTTGTCTCAAACTCCCTGTCATAATGACCATCAGTCCTGGACACCGGCACAGTAATTTGAAATGGAGTTGTATTTAACTTCTGGTTTCCCACAGACTGTTTTTGTGCAATCCAATACTATTAAAACAACGCTAGCACATGTAAATGCACCCACGTTGCTAAGGGGAGTAAAGATCCACAACCACAAGGGGGATACAGGGCTGTCTGAGAGGGGCAGAGAAGCCACCTTCTGGTAGGGCTGGCACAATTACCATATAACTGTGTAACCGACGGTTATGGTGGAAGACCGTCATAAAAATAAAATAACCGTCAGAACCGTTTTTTGTACGATTTTAGTTTTTGGGAACAAACACCTGACTGAAGACGGGACGGTTGGGCAATTTCACTGGCAAACTCATGGGCACACTCGCCTGGTATTGTGATGAAATAATGTATACGGTAATGTAGAAAGTTCATTTAAATGATGCTAACTGTTTTGGCTCATGCAAGGACATTTATTTTTGTAATGTCAGTTGAGTTGAATCAACAAATCACAGCACAAATTGATGGGTACACTTCTTGCTTTTACTTCCTGCTTTTTTTCTTGCAATGGCCGCCAGTCCACCCATTACGCCATCATTGACTGGAATTAGGACACCCGTTCTATTCATTCTATTTTTATGACAGCACATGCAGTCAGGTGCAGAGGAGTTAAAAAGCGGTTTTTACGGTGACTGCAGTCATTTGGCTGGCCATTAACCCTCATTCAAAATTCCATGGCGGTCACAGCCCTAGCTGCTGGGTTGGGTAGTGGAGCTAGAGCCGTTACCTTGGAGTGGAACAGAGACAGAGCGCCAGTGACCTCTGGGTAATGCAGTTCTCAGCTGAAAGGGAGCCAGGCGGGCGGGCAGGCAGCCGACTATACTGTCTCCTGTCGCAGGTAGATCAACACTGAGGAGGTGAAATTTGAGTTCTYCACAGCTCACTGTTCTCTCCTTGTCAGCAAAGCACACAATGTGTGTGTGTGTGTGTCCCCAACATGCCTTTTCCAGGGGGCACTCAGAATGTGCTGACTCAGACTTCTCTGACTGCCAAGGATGAACAGCCCTAGGCAACACAACTCTTACCTTACACACAATGCAAAACCTGAGTACCCAAGTCTCCTTCAATTATTTCCACAAGTAGTCTAAAATAGATCAACTCTTTGTCTTGAATAGCCTTGACACTCCCAGACAGATGCCAAAACCCACCCTGAAAGGAGAAAGCGTTCCCAGTTTCACACCCCAATACATTTACATAAACTAGGGCTGGGAATAGCCAGGGACCTAACGATATGATATCATCACGATACTTAGGGGCCGGAATGATATGCAATGTGATTCGATATGTATTGCGATTCGATACTGGGATTTTATTGCGATTTGATATTCCAAACATATTGCTCACTATATGTCTGCTGCAGAAAGACAAGAGAAAGCACGAGAAACTAGTTTTGGGAAGTCAGGGAAATAAAAGTGCTGAAAGCATGTTGGCTCACTATTTAAAAAGAAGATGAAGAACGAGCTATAGGATGAAAAATAGCAGAGTTTTGGCGTAGGTACAGCTGACTAGCGCTAGCTAACACTACCAACTGCAGCAAAAATAGCCTTCTTACTTGGAGCCAAAAATAAGGTTGCGATCTGTAACTATTGATCACTAACATACATTTCATAACAAACGGGCACCTTCCAACATTGCTATAGGATAGTGTGTACAAACTCACAACAGGCCGTTAACAACAACAATGTAAAGCAGGGGATCCCAAAGTTGAGGCCCGTGACCCCATTTTAATATAAACATTTGAGACCCACACAATGTAAAAAGCGGGATGTAATCAACTGCCAATGTTTACTTTTTTAATTGAAGATGTGACAGTCTAATACAAATCAGTCTGACAATTTCAATATGAAGGAAGTGTGGTTTGAAGTGACTGAAATGCATCAGAAAGGTACTGGGAATGTTGTATGATCTTCTGTGTAGAAAAGAACATCATTGATGATCTCCCCCAGTCTGATTTAGTGCCTGGTCTAATGAGTTATGTGCAGCTTGTGGACATTGTAGAGGGAAACAGACACATACGTGTTCCTGAGAGTCTTATCTTTCAGTGATGGGGTCATAATATTGTTTAGCCTAAATGGTTCAAAAGATAGAGCGACATTTTTTGAAAGAAAACAGAATCCGCTCTGTTTATTACAACCGCATCAAGCTGCTACCGGAGGTTACTGAAGTAACCCCTATGAACCAAGCGCAATTTTTGCTCTCGTGACCCCATCCTATTTTGGGAAACTCGGATGTAGGAGGAAATGCGTGTACAAACGCTCTCAGATGTCAACTGGTTGTAACTGGAACATGAATGATTAAGAGTCCTTTACAGGGCTAATCTGCAGTTGAAAAAGTGATCACCCCGTTTTGGTAAAAAGCTGAGGTATGGGCCTGGAGAAATCTAACCACTCTTACATTCATAAACAGAGCTATAGTATGTATCCAAAATGATTGTTTAAACCATGCTTTGAGGCTATACAGTGGTTGTTTACATTTATAAACATTGGAGTAAACCAAGCTTATATTTTGGGTTGTGGTTTAGTGACAGTTGTACTAAGCGTATAAGAAATGTATAAATTACATTCTTAAACAATAAAATGGGAATATATGACTAATGTATAAGTCTAAAAACTGCAGATTGCCCCGTTAACTGAATGGATACTTTCTGAATTTAATGAATGGGTACTTGGCATGCAAAGAGAGAAAGAAAGAGAGGTGGTGGCATGAGAGGGAGCGAGAGAAAGGGGGGGGGGGGGGGTCGCATGAGAGGGGTGGCATGACAGAGAAAGACGGAGAGCTTCAGTCCAGAAATCTCTCTGAAACAGTATGTTCCCGATTACAAGACTTCCCTTCTCTCCCCCATCATGCTAGTGCTCCTCCTTTTTCCTCTCACGCCAAATTCTTGCTCAATGCAGGCCCCTGCACGCCACACCAGCTACTCTCACACAGAGACACAGGTACAAAAGCTCTCTGTAGACTATCCCTGCCCTGGGGAGACCTGGAGCCATGTATCCCTTCACATAACAGATCATCTCCTTTACTAGTGTTATTCTAGGCCAGGGATGGGCAACTCCACCCCCTTTTGTAGGCCCATGGATCAATTTCCACACACAAAAAAAGTCTTAACTCTCAACTAGATTAGTAGAATACCCAATGTACAATTTGGAAATTCCGTTGTGAATCAGCAGTTCTCGTTATGTCAGTCACTGATACTCACTCAATTAGTCCATGTCAGCAAAACATTTTTAGATTGGCAAATTATTCTAGCGGAAAGCTATCTAAACTGGTAGTAATCATGGTTGAATTACCAACTAGGGGGTGGGGGCATTGATTTTGTTAGTCACACTCATACCATATTAAAAACTGCTAATTTTTCATGGCAAAATTACTACAATTTCATGAAATTAGTTAGCCTATAAAATTATCTCTGCACCATGGCAAAATGTGTAGAATTGCAGGAAATTATAGGGTAGGCAGCATAAATGTAACCACATGTAACATATAGATTTGCATTAGTAAACGCATCAAAAGTCCCAAGACAAAGTTACACCTAATTTTCTATTTTTCGAGTTACTACATAAAACCGATCAGAATTCTAAAGGATGCCGGAGTCATGTCGGAAAATGTTTTTCCAGGGGATGATGTAATATGGAGGACCCCGTAAACCAGCCTATTCCCTATAATGTAAACTCCAAAAGAAATAACTTCAAATGTATAACTTCAAATTAAACCAAATCATTTGCACTCATGATTTCTGTTTTCAATTACATTTTCTGCCAACTTAAGCAAATACTTTATGAATGTATTCTTACAAATAAACTTGCCTGCTAAAGTTAGCCATATCAGCCTGCTAACGTTAGCCATATCAGCCTTCTAACGTTAGCCATATTAGCCTGCTAACGTTAGCCATATTAGCCTGCTAACGTTAGCCATATTAGCCTGCTAACGTTAGCCATATTAGCCTGCTAACGTTAGCCCTACCAGGCTGCTAATGTTGTTTGCACTACATGAGTCAGCCAGTTGCTATCAACACCTAGCTTACAGCTACATTAAAGTAAACCAACGTTTTGGAAATGCATAATGCCATCTAACCACTTATCAAAGAATGTTAGCTATATGCAGTTATCTTAGTCTGCAAGCTAGCCAGCTAGCTAACGTTAGCTATTTAACCAATTAGCTATTAGCCTAGCCAACCTCCACGGTTATGGTCGGCAAGCGAGAGCCCAACTACTAGCGACCAGCTAGAACACAACTAAAGCATAACCACAGATCAAAGCAAAGAGAGCGCAGAAACGTACACATTGATGGATGGGCCCCATCCAACCACCACAGTTATGGTTGGCAAACTAGAGCCCAACTACTGGAGATCAGCTAGAACACAACTAACACAACCAAAACATAACCACAGATTTAAAACAAAGAGCGCAGGTTTACAGATTGATCGAAAAACTTTTAAAGGAGTGCAGGCTGAGTTAGCTACCAAAATAGGGGGGGGGAGATTTCGCAGGGCCAAGGGAGAGTCAAGGAAATCCAAAATATACTGAAAACAAATATAAAACGCAACGTGTAGTGTTGGTCCCATGTTTCATGAGCTGAAATAAAAGATGGCAGAAATGTTCCATACACACAAAAAGATTCTCTCAAATGTTGTGCACAAATTCATTTACATCCCTGTTAGTGAGCATTTCTCCTTTGCCAAGATAATCCATCCACCTGAAATGATCATTACACAGATGCACCTTGTGCTTGGGACAATAAAAGGCCACTCTAAAATATGCAGTTTGGTCACACAACACAATGCCAGAGATGTCTCAATTTTGAGGGTGCACGCAATTGACATGCTGACTGCAGGAACGTCCACAAGAGCTGTTGCCAGAGAATGTAATGTTAATTTCTCTACCGCAATATACTACAAACCCCCGAGGTGCCTGGTTACCAACGTAATTAGCTAGGTAAAAATAAATGTTTTGTCATACCCATGGTATACGGTTTTATATATCACGGCTTCCAGCCAAATCAGCATTCAGGGATTGAACCACCCAGTTTATAATAAGCCTTTGACCACACTGTTACATTGGTGAGTAAAAGCTTCCTAACCTTTAACTCTAAAACTTCAACAGCCCCAACAAAATGTTGCTTAAGGACTAGAGGTCGACCGATTAAATCGGAATGGCCGATTAATTAGGGCCGATTTCAAGTTTTCATAAGAATCGGAAATCGGTAGTTTTGGACGCCGATTTTGCCGAATTATATATATATATATATATATATATATATATATATATATATATATATATATTTATTTTTTTTTACACCTTTATTTAACTTGGCAAGTCAGTTAAGAACACATTCTTATTTTCAATGACGACTAGGAACGGTGGGTTAACTGCCTTGTTCAGGGGCAGAACGACAGATTTTTACCTTTGTCAGCTCAGGGATTCAATCTTGCAACCTTACGGTTAACTAGTCCAACGCTCTAACCACCTGCCTCACGTTACGCGAATGCAGTAAGAAGCCATGGTAAGTTGCTAGCTAGCATTAAACTTATCTTATAAAAAACAATCAATCAATCATAATCACAAGTTATAACTACAACATGGTGATGATATTACTAGTTTATCTAGCGTGTCCTGCGTTGCATATAATCGATGCAGTGCGCATTCGCGAAAAAGGACTGCCGTTGCTCCAACGTGTACCTAACCATAAACATCAATGCCTTTCTTAAAATCAATACACAGAAGTAATATATTTTAAACCTGCATATTTAGCTAAAGGAAATCCAGGTTAGCAGGCAATATTAACCAGGTAAAATTGTGTCACTTCTCTTGCGTTCATTGCACGCAGAGTCAGGGTATATGCAACAGTTTGGGCCGCCTGGCTCATTGCGAACTAATTTGCCCGAATTTTACTTAATTATGACATAACATTGAAGGTTGTGCAATGTAACAGGAATATTTAGACTGATGGATGCACCCGTTAGATCAAATACGGAACGGTTCCGTATTTCCCTGAAAGAATAAATGTTTTGTTTTCGAGATGATAGTTTCCGGATTCGACCATATAATGACCTAGGCTCGTATTTCTGTGTGTTATTATGTTATAATTAAGTCTGGATTTGATAGAGCAGTCTGACTGAGCGATGGTGGGCACCAGCAGGCTCATAAGCATTTATTCAACAGAACTTTTGTGCGTTTTGCCAGCAGCTCTGCTGTTTATGAATTCAAGCCTATCAACTCCAGAGATTAGGCTGGTGTAACCGATGTGAAATGGCTAGCTAGTTAGCGGGGTGCGCGCTAATAGCGTTTCAAACGTCACTCGCTCTGAGACTTGGAGTAGTTGTTCCCCTTGCTCTGCATGGGTAACGCTGCCTTGAGGGTGGCTGTTGTCGATGTGTTCCTGGTTCGAGCCCAGGTAGGAGCGAGGAGAGTGACGGAAGCTATACTGTTACACTAGCAATACTAAAGTGCCTATAAGAACATCCAATAGTCAAAGGTATATGAAATACAAATGGTGTAGGAGAGAATAGTCCTATAATTCCTATAATAACTACAACCTAAAACTTCTTACCTGGGAATATTGAAGACTCATGTTAAAAGGACCACCAGCTTTCATATGTTCTCATGTTCTGAGCAAGGAACTTAAACGTTAGCTTTCTTACATGGCACATATTGCACTTTTACTTCTCTTCCAAACACTTTGTTTTTGCATTATTTAAACCAAATTGAAACATGTTTCATTATTTATTTGAGGCTAAATTGATTTTATTGATGTATTATATTAAGTTAAAATAAGTGTTCATTCAGTATTGTTGTAATTGTCATTATTACAAACAAAAAAATAATACAAAAATCTGCTTTTTTTGGTCCTCCAATAATCCGTATCGGTGTTGAAAAATCATAATCGGTCGACCTCTAGCCCATATGCTCCGCCCTCCCTCCAACAACATCCAAAACAATAACAGACTTTTCCAAAGTGGTTCCTAACAATCATTGTGATCTTGGGGCATCATGGAAAATGAGCACACCTGTTACCTCCAGATGTGTCTGCCTATTCATCATTCCCCATGGGGGTTGGAGCGTGTAGGCGGTTCGGAGGCACAAGGCAGGCTATTGTCTCCGGCCGCTGGAACAATTGAATCATCTTTTGGTTTTGACAATCCGACTGACCAAACATAATGCCATTGTAGTGGATGGACACACAGTACTTTAGTAGGACTAGGATTGGGTTGACAGCATGATAAATGGGCAGAGCACTAGCCAAACACAATCAAACTGACAGATAGCCAGGGAAGGGATAGCAGGGCAGGGGCCAAGGGAGAACCACCAAGCTAAGCTAACCTAGAGAATCTGACTAGAAGCTGCTTACCCTGGCTGTGTCCTTATTTAGCACTGAAACAGTCACCTGACCCACCCAATCCTCACTCACCTTCAACACAGAAATACTGGTACACTTTATTTGAAGGGTGCCTACTTAATAACCTACATAAGGACTTCATAACAAAATCCACACATAAAACATTTATAACCAGTACATAATCATTCATTAATACCCATGATAATAAATGAGAATCACATTTTCTAAGGTCACACTCACCTGCATAGAAGCGTATGAGACAGCCTATTTCTGGGTCCATACCCTCCTCCTGTACCCGCCACGGGTCTCCATAGCCCAGATTGGAGAGGTACTCATTCTGCATCTGCAGAGGCTTCTCATCATCCTCCAGCCTCCTCATAGCTCCACCGTGCAGCTGGGCGAAGAGGGCCGGTGCTGGGGAGGCTTTCTCTGGGCCCGGGACCCCTCTTTGCTCCCCTGAAATGACCAGGTCACGCTCAACAGCTGCTCTGCCAGTCAGAGGTCGGGCCAGTGAGTTACTGCCACTACTGCCGCAGCTTGACGGGGGATTGATCAGTCTGGGTTCTCCTCCAGTGCTACCTGTTTTTCCATCTTCATCAGCAGTGTTTTTGTCTTCCAGGTGGTTTGACTTTGATAGCCTGTTTTCAGGAGCTTTGCAGGCATCAGTTGAGGGGACGTGCATGGATTTCCCCTCCAGGGTCTGTTGCTGAGTGACAGTGGGGATGCTGGCTGAGTGTGTCGGGGAAGGGTCAAGCTCAACCTCGTCTGAGGAACTCCCAAACGGGTCCAATTCCTCCGTGGCGGAATCAAAGTTCGGGCTGAGCACTGAGGAGTTTGTCCCTAGGACAGCAGCATCACTGAGGGAGTCCCGGTGTTGGCTCGGCCGCGGACCACCGGGGCTCAAATCATCAAAGGTGCTACTCTCCATGTCTGAGCCTGAGTACAGTCCACAACTGTCGGCCCCACTCAGGCCCATATCTGCACCCTCACTGTCATTTAGATAAACCTCAGAGGAAGAGGTGCTTGGTATCTTGTAGTCAGAAAGTAATACATTTGTTTCCAGGTAATATTGAGCATGGTTGTTATTGCTATGAAGCCGCTTGATTGGAGAGACTGGTTGGTTCTCCTTTGACCCTGAGTAGGAGATCACAGAACCTGGGTAGGAGGTCTTCACGTTGTTACTTTTATTCACACCAAGTAGGTAGTCAATATGCCCATGGCTACCATTGCAGTTACCGTTCAGGTCAACATAAGCACTTGTTTTGCGAGTCATTCTTAGTATCCCTCCACATTTACCTCCAAGCTGCCCCAGACGAGCCGCTATCTCCCCAGCGGTGGTGTCCACGGTGCATAGTACCGCCCGAGGGTAGGAGGGCGTGAGTTGGTCATGGACGTGGATACAACCCTGTTGGAGGTCAGCTCGGACCCACGCCTTGTCGTTGGGCTGGAGCTGCTTCGCCTGCTTCTGGCGAAGCAAGGTCTTTCTATCCAGGCTCAGTGTGTTGTTGACAGACGAGGCGGACAGTGTGGGTCTCACTCCCCCAACGGAGGAGACTGTGGGTGAGCTTGAGGTTGTCGAAGCTGCGGCCGAGAGGTTCCTCTTGTGCCGCCGTCTCCTGGTCAACAACGAGTTCACGCTGGTGCTGCTGACCGATACGAGGCTGTAGATGTTGGGTGTTTTACCGGTGGTCATGTTGAGATTGGCAGCACTACTGGTGGCGTTAGCAGCCTGGTTTTGGTAAATCCCGTTCCGTATCGCTATGTGAAGTAGGGAGGTGGTAGCAAGTCCCAAGAGTTTTGTCTCCCCGCTCCCGCCATCATCTTCCCCCGTCGCAGTTATTTTTCCAGCGGGGAAGAGTGCACCACCACTGGCCTTTAAAAACTTGCTGCCACTTCTTATTTGTCCAATTTCCGAGTCTAATATTCCGACTGATGTTGACAGGGCATCCACCTCCACTCGGTTCCTCTCCCCAGCCACTATCCGCACACTTTCCATCTTCCGCAAGTGAATGCGCTAACGTTAGCAAGCAAGCTAACAGTAGCAACGACCACTACGAACTCCAAATAAATAAAGCTAGTTAGCTAACGTTAGTTCCGACAGGTACCCATGCAGTGTATTCGTTACATTCATTATTCCACTTGCGTTTTCCAGCTGGCCATGGAGAAAGCAAGAGAGCTAGCCAGGCCGTGCAATGTGTTTTCTTTTGCTGGCTGCTGGTGAAATCGCCGGTCAATGCCGCTCGGTTGCTATCGATACCGCCATTATAGAGGATGTTTTGCTGCGGTATGAAACCAGCCAGTCAAGCTCATTAGATATGTGAAGCATTTGATGTAGCTGGCGGGATTTGTAGATTTGTTTACACCCACGAAAGCTTTATATTTATGAGATGACGTAAAGATCCCTACATGGACTTCTGGGATATGTAGTTTTCTGTATTTAACTTTTCCCTTTAAGCAGCGACATTAGCACATAGTTTCTAAACCCCGAGTCACAACATCACAACACTTCAGGAAACGCTTGCGAAGGAGACCAAGCAGACCAGGCCGGGGTTTGGGGTTAGAGATGTCAATGAGAGAAGTGAAACGTTATTCCTTAGTTGTTAATTTTCTCGAAATCGAAAGGCACAACATACGTTCGAGACAATGTTTTAAGTAGTTTAACATGTTATTACTCCAAACTCGTGAAAGTGACACGTTTTCATTTTCGTCCAAAATAACTTTATATAGGAGTGCCATTGATTTTGACGATGATGATGATGTGTTTCTAGGCATGAGTTTTGCTAGTCGAAGTCGCCATGGGATAACTGGGCCCAAAATCTGTCTTCTCCAGCAGATGGCGCTCAGTTTTTGTATGAGGTCAACGAGTGTCGAATTTGGTTAACAGAAAATTGAATGGTTTATTTGCTACGTGTGAGCATTTGAAATTAGACCAGGATCAAACGAGCAGGATAAAAAAAWATATATATATATCTTTGATACAGATGTTATTAGCAACTTCTGGGGTAGTTAGCTAGCACAAATGCAACCAGCCTGAAAACAATAACCAGTAGAAACTGCAGTCATTTTCAATATTCTTAGCAATGATTTAGGAATCCATGTGAGTAAGTATTAGCTAGGTAGCCACTTGTTGTTCTCCTATTGAAATCACTAGCTAGCCCAAAACAAACGTTATAAACAGCCAGCTAGCTTCGCGTATGACTTGACCGGACAGGGTTATGTGTTGTGAAACTAGCCACAATAGTGGAATTTGCGTTTCGGCTTCAAAATAAAGTCCATATTTGAAAGCGATGCAGAAGGTTACAATTGGTGGAATCATGGCATATTTAGACTACATAATCTTAAACATGGTCGGAGTGTTGGAATATGGAGCAATGAAATGGAGTATGAGTCTACTCCCACAGAAAATAACTGGGAAGAGTTTACGCAAATATTAGCGTCATAGTAGCTCTTATTAAGGGACTTTGACTGTGGGAATGTATCTACCCAGTCAGCCTATTGTGCGTATTGACATTTATATTGCACTGTACAGCCTTACCCATTGATAGTCCTCCTCAGAGTTATCAGGCTCCAAAACATTCAGGCCATATTGTTTTTCCTCTGGAATAGTGTTCTATTCACATAGTAGGTTGAATGGTACAATAAATGTGGCTCAATTCACAGTGGTTTCAGGTCCCGCAATAAAAGCTATGACACTAGATGGAGGCCACGGAAGGAGTGTTGTATGGCATTGAAGCTCGTTTGGAGGTTAGTTAGCACAGTGTCCAAGGAAGGGCCAGAAGTATACAGAATGGTGTCATCTGCGTAGAGGTGGATCAGAGAATCGCCCACAGCAAGAGCGACATCATTGATATATACAGAGAAAAGAGCCGGCCCGAGAATTGAACCCTGTGGTACCTCCATAGAGACTGCCAGAGGTCCGGACAACAGGCCCTCCGATTTGACACACTGAACTCTGTCTGCAAAGTAGTTGGTGAACCAGGCGCGGCAGTCATTAGAAAAACCAAGGCTATTGAGTCTGCCGATAAGAATAAGGTAATTGACAGAGTCGAAAGCCTTGGCCAGGTCGATGAAGACGGCTGCACAGTACTGTCTTTTATCGATGGCAGTTATGATATCGTTCAGTACCTTGAGCGTGGCTGAGGTGCACCCGTGACTGGCTCGGAAACCGGATTGCACAGCGGAGAAGGTACGGTGGGATTCGAAATGGTCAGTGATCTGTTTATTAACTTGGCCTTTGTAGACTTTAGATAGGCAGGGCAGGATGGATATAGGTCTGTAACAGTTTGGGTCTAGGGTGTCACCCCCTTTGAAGAGAGGGATGACCGCGGCAGCTTTCCAATCTTTAAGGATCTCGGACGATACGAAAGAGAGGTTGAACAGGCTGGTAATAGGGGTTGCAACAATGATGGCGGATATTTTTAGAAAGAGAGGGTCCAGATTGTCTAGCCCAGCTGATTTGTACGGTTCCAGGTTTTGCAGCTCTTTCAGAACATCTGCTATCTGGATTTGGGTGAAGGAGAAGCTGGGGAGGCTTGGGCGAGTAGCTGCGGGGGCGGGGGGGCGGAACTGTTGGCCAGGGTTGGAGTAGCCAGGAGGAAGGCATGGCCAGCCGTTGAGAAATGCTTATTGAAATTTTCGATTATCATGGATTTATCGGTGGTGACCGTGTTACCTAGCCTCAGTGCAGTGGGCAGCTGGGAGGAGGTGCTCTTGTTCTCTATGGACTTTACAGTGTCCCAAAACCTTTTGGAGTTAGAGCTACAGGATGCAAATGTCTGCTTGAAATAGCTAGCCTTTGCTTTCCTGACTGACTGCGTGTATTGGTTCCTGACTTTCCTGAACAGTTGCATATCACGGGAACTATTCGATGCTATTGCAGTCCGCCACAGGATGTTTTTGTGCTGGTCAAGGGCAGTCAGGTCTGGAGTGAACCAAGGGCTATATCTGTTCTTAGTTCTGCATTTTTTGAATGGGGTATGCTTATCTAAGATGGTGAGGAAATTACTTTTAAAGAATGACCAGGCATCCTCGACTGACGTGATGAGGGCAATATCCTTCCAGGATACCCGGGCCAGGTCGATTAGAAAGGCCTGCTCGCAGAAGTGTTTTAGGGAGCGTTTGACAGTGATGAGGGGTGGTCGTTTGACCGTGGACCCATAGCGGATGCAGGCAATGAGTCGGTGATCGCTGAGATCCTGAATGAAAACAGCAGAGGTGTATTTGGAGGGCAAGTTGGTCAGGATAATGTCTATGAGGGTGCCCATGTTTACGGATTTAGGGTTGTACCTGGTGGGTTCCTTGATGATTTGTGTGAGATTGAGGGCATCTAGCTTAGATTGTAGGACTGCCGGGGTGTTAAGCATATCCCAGTTTAGGTCACCTAACAGAACGAACTCTGAAGCTAGATGGGGGGCGATCAATTCACAAATGGTGTCTAGGGCACAGCTGGGAGCGGAGGGGGGTCGATAGCAGGCGGCAACAGTGAGAGACTTATTTCTGGAGAGATTAATTTTTAAAATTAGAAGTTCGAACTGTTTGGGTATAGACCTGGAAAGTATGACAGAACTTTGCAGGCTATCTCTGCAGTAGATTACAACTCCTCCCTCTTTGGCAGTTCTATCTTGACGGAAAGTGTTATAGTTGGGTATGGAAATCTCCGAATTTTTGGTGGCCGTCCTCAGCCAGGATTCAGACACGGCAAGGACATCAGGGTTGGCAGAGTGTGCTAAAGCGGTGAGTAAGGCAAACTTAGGGAGGAGGCTTCTGATGTTAACATGCATGAAACCAAGGCTTTTTCGATCACAGAAGTCAACAAATGAGGGTGACTGGGGACATGCAGGGCCTGGGTTTACCTCCACATCACCCGAGGAACAGAGGAAGAGTAGGATGAGGGTACGGCTAAAGGCTAGCAAAACTGGTCACCTAGAGCGTTGGGGACAAAGAATAAAAGATTTCTGGGCGTGGTAGAATAGATTCAGTGCATAATGTGCAGACAGGGGTATGGTGGGGTGCGGGTACAGCGGAGGTAAGCCCAGGCACTGAGTGATGATAAGAGAGGTTGTATCTCTGGACATGCTGGTTATAATGGGTGAGGTCACCGCATGTGTGGGAGGTGGGACAAAGGAGGTATCAGAGGTATGGTGAGTGGAACTAGGGGCTCCATTGTAAACTAAAACAATAATAACTAACCTAAACAACAGTATACAAGGCATATTTACATTTGAGAGAGACATACAGCGAGGCATAAAGTAATCACAGCTGTTGATTTGGAGAGCTAGCTAAGACAACAACGGGTAAGACAACAACAGCTAATCAGCTAAAACAACAACAGGTAAAATGGCGAGTAGAGTAGACTGATACAGTGAAATAAGTATGCCCCAATGCAATTATAAAGTGTAATACAACCAGTGTGATTAACACATTTTTGTCAAACTAACAAATTATTTTATTTTGTTGAATTTATATAATAACATTATTTGTATCGCTTTCAATTAGATACTTTTATTTTTAAGGTGAACCGCAAATTCCACAATTGTGGCTAATCCTTATTGTGGCTAGCTTCACATAGGTGGGTCCGACCACGATTAATCAAATAAGAACTGTCTTGTAAATTATGGGTATTTTGGGTGATGACACGTAACTAGATAGTGAGCTAGCTAACTATAACTACTGAAACAGATTATGTAGTTTTGCTATGTTTTTGGGGAAGAACATTGTTTGCATCCATCAGCTAGCTAGCTTTTTTCTAACCAGCACCGTCCAGAGTTTGGGGAAATGTGTCTGCGCTTGTGCGTTAGCGGCAGGTGCACGAGACAATACTTTACCAGGGTCATAGCATACGTATCGGCGAATCGTTATGACATGAAATACGAGTGATAGTGTAATCATTGTGTAATATCTACGTAAAATAATCATGAACATGTTAAATGATTACGTGACGTGGAGTAATATTCAGGTCCTGATTGATCAGCAAGCTTATTTGAAGCGTCAAATTGAGTTATTTGACATGTTTCTTTTCTGACACGCAAAGAACCAAACGGCGTTCCATAGTTATTTGATGTGTCAAATAGTGTTATTTGACGTGTATCTTTTTGACATGCAAAGACCCAAACGGCGTTCCATAGAGTTGTGCATGGTCGCCACTAGTTGTCATGGGCACGACGTCATAAACCCCGCCTATTACTACAATTTATTTTCTTAAAATGTGATTTTAAATATAATCCTAACCTTAAACCCACTGCTAACCTTATATTAGGACCAAAAAGCTCATTTTTGTTTTCATTAATTTTTACGATATAACCAATTGCGACTGTAATTGGTAACTAGTGGTAAACGTTGTGCCTGTTGTTTACACGAGTATCTGCCCTCTCATTGGCTAGAATGGTCCCACCTGATCTTGCCCCTTGAATATTTTGAATAGGTTTGTTAGAGCGACGACTAGAGATCTGGTCAGTATAATTGATAATCTATGGGAAAGTAAATGTTTGTTATGGTACTTTTGCTGGATTTGTGTAATATTTCAGCTTATTTACTCGACAACTCGGCATGAACTTGACACAAATACGTGTAACTGTGTTCATGCATAAACAAATACGTTTGACATAAAATACTGTTTACATTTCTATGCCTAAATGAGCTCGCTGACTCAAACAATAGTCTTCTGGCACCATCTAATGGATACATGTCACATTACAGCCTTTTCCCCCTGCCATTTGAGGCTTCAGAGAGGCCTTATTTTGTGGCCAGATATAATTGTAGCTGTTAATTATATTGTTGAAGAAGCTATGAGAAAACAACTTCTTGTTTGACTAGCTGGATAGAAGCCAACTGTGAACAGACTGTGCTAGAGAGGAGTCGTCGATAGCCTATATGCTGATATGGCGCGGTAGGAGATGGATGCCGTTTTACAGGCTCCTAACTAATTGTGCTATTGTGTGTGTTTTTTCACATTATTTGTAACTTATTTTGTGCATAATGTTTCTGCTACCGTCTTTTATAACTGAAAAGAGCTTCTGGATATCAGCACAGCGATTACTCACCTCCAACTGGACAAAGATTTTTTCTTTTACGAATCAGACACGAAGGATTTACTTCAGACACCAGACAAGGACCAAATCCCTGTGATTCTCATAAAGAAGAGAAAGAGATATCAGGGACGTAGGTCGGGGTGCCTTGTAAGAATCCGACGGAGAGTGCGTAATCTGCCTCTACCATCAGTCCTATTAGCCAACGTGCAATCATTGGATAATAAAATGGATGAGCTCCGATCAAGACTATCAAATCAAATCAGAGCAAATGTATTTGTCACGTGTGCCGAATACAACAAGTGTAGACCTTACCGTGAAATGCATACTTACAGGCCCTTAACCAACAATGCAGTTCAAGAAATAGAGTTGATAAAATATTTACTAAATAAACGAAAGGAAAATAAATCAAATCAATCAAAAAGAAACATAAGAAATGTACATAACAATAACGAGGCTATATAAAGGGGGTACCGGTACCAAGTCAATGTGCGGGAGTACAGGATAGTCGAGGTAATTTGTAAAGTGACTATGCATAGATAATAAACAGTGAGTAGCAGCAGTGTCAAACAAGGGGTGGGGGTCAATGTAGATAGTCTGTGTGGCCATTTGATTAGTTGTTCAGTAGTCTTATGGCTTGGAGTAGACGCTGTTATGGAGCCAACGGGACATTAAAAACTGTAATATCTTATGTTTCACCGAGTAGTGGCTGAACGACGACATGGATAACATACAGCTGGCTGGGTTTTCCGTGCATCGGCAAGATAGAACAGCTGCCTCCGGTAAGCAAGGGGTGGCGGTTTGTGTCTATTTGTAAATAACAGCTGGTGCACAAAATCTAATATTAAGGAAGTCTCAAGGTTTTGCTCGCCTGAAGTAGAGTACCTCATGATAAGCTGTAGACCACACTATTTACCAAGAGAGTTTTCATCTATATTTTTCGTACCTGTCTATTTACCACCACAAACCGATGCTGGCACTAAGACCTCACTCAAAGAGCTGTAAGCAAACAAGTCCCCGGCCAAGTCGGCCATAAGCAAACAAGAAAATGCTCATCCAGAGGCGGCGCTCCTAGTGGCCGGGGACTTTAATGCAGGGAAACTTAAATCCGTTTTACCTCATTTCTACCAGCATGTTACATGTGCAACCAGAGAGAAAACAACTCTAGACCACCTTTACTCCACACACGCGTACGAAGCTCTCCCTCGCCCTCCATTTGGCAAATCTGACCATCATTCTATCCTCCTGATTCCTGCTTACAAGCAAAAACTAAAGCAGGAAGTACCAGTGACTTGCTCAATTTGGAAGTGGTCAGATGACGCAGATGCTAAGCTACAGGACTGTTTTGCTAGCACAGACTGGAATGTGTTTCGGGATTCTTCAGATGGCATTGAAGAGTACACCACATCAGTCACTGGCTTCATCAATAAGTGCATCGATGACGTCGTCCCCACAGTGACCCTACATACATACCCCATCCAGAAGCCATGGATTACAGGCAACATCTGCACTAAGCTAAAGGGTAGAGCTGCCACTTTCAAAGAGCGGGACTCTAACCCGGACACTTATAAGAAATCCAGCTATGCCTTCCGATGAACCATCAAACAGGCAAAGCATCAATACAGGCCTAAGATTGAAGCATACTGTATTGGCTCCAACGCTCGTCGGATGTGGCAGGGCTTGGAAACTATTATGGACTACAAAGGGAAGCACAGCTGCAAGCTGCCCAGTGACACAAGCCTACTAGACGAGCTAAATTACTTCTATGCTTGCTTCAAGGCAAGCAACACTGAAGCATGCATGAGACCATCAGCTGTTCCGGAAGACTGTGTGATCACGCTCTCCGTAGCCGATGTGAGTAAGACCTTTAAACAGGTCAACATTCACAAGGCCTCAGGGCCAGACAGATTACCAGGATGTGTACTCCAAGCATGCACTGACCAACTGGCAAATGTCTTCACTGATATTTTCAACCTGTTCCAGACTGAGTCTGTAATACAAACATGTTTCAAGTAGACCACCATAGTCCCTGTGCCCAAGAACACGAAGGTAACCTGCCATAAATAACTTCCGACCCGTGGCACTCACAATGGTAGCCATGAAGTGCTTTGAAAGGCTGGTCATGGCTCACATCAACACCATTATCCCAGAAACCCTAGACCCACTCCAATTTGCATACCGCCCCAACAGATCCACAGATGATGCAATCTCTATTGCACTCCACACTGCCCTTTCCCACCTGGACAAAAATAACACCTACGTGAGAATGCTATTCATTGACTACAACTCAGCGTTCAACACCATAGTGCCCTCAAAGCTCATCACTAAGCTAAGTACCCTGGGACTACACACCTCCCTCTGCAACTGGATCCTGGACTTCCTGACGGGCCACCCCCAAGTGGTAAGGGTAGGTAACAACACATCCGCCATGCTGATACTCAACACTGGGGCCCCTCAAGGGTGCGTGCTCAGACCCCTCCTGTTCTCCCTGTTCACCCATTACTATTACTGCATGGCCAAGCACGACTCCAACATCATCATTAAGTTTGCTGACGACACAGCAGTGGTAGGCCTGATCACTGACAACGATGAGACAGCCTTTAGGGAAGAGGTCATAGACCTGGCAGTGTGGTACCAGGATAACAACCTCTCCCTCAACATGATCAAGGCAAAGGAGGGGATTGTGGACTACAGGAAAAGGAGGACCGAGCACTCTCTCTCTCTTTCATTGACAGGGCTGTATTGGAGCAAGTTGAGCGCTTCAAGTTCCTTGGTGTCCACATCACCAACAAACTATCAATATCCAAACACACCAAGACAGTCTTGAAGAGGGCACAACAACACCTATTCCCCCTCAGGAGACTGAAAAGATTTGGCAATGGTCCTCAGATCCTCAAAAAGTTCTACAGCTGCACCAACGAGAGCATCCTGACTGGTTGCATCACCGCCTGGTATGGCAACTGCTCGGCCTCCGACCACAAGGCACTACAGAGGGTAGTGCGTATGGCCCAGTACATCACTGGGGCCAAGCTTCGTGCCATCCAGGACCTCTATACCAGGCGGTGTCAGAGGAAGGCCCTGAAAATTGCCAAAGACTCCCCACGCCTATCAATAGACTGTTCTCTCTGCTACCGCAACAGCAGCGGTACCGGAGCACCAAGTCCCCCCCCCCCCCATTTTACGCTGCCACTACTCTCTGCATCTTGCATATGTCACTTTACCTCTACCTACATGTCTATCTACCTCATTAACCTTGACTAACCTGTGCCCCCGCACACACTTTTAGTTTATTTTGCTCTTTAATTATTTGTTATTTTTCTATTTTCTTATTTATTAATACATTTTTCTTTTTCTCAGTTTATTTTAGTAAAATACTTGCTTTAACACTTATTTTTCGTTACCACTGCATTGTGGCTTGTAAGTAGCGATTTCACTGTACACCGTGTATTCGGCCATGTGACAGTAATACAAATGTATTTTATTGGATTTGAATTGCTCCGAACGTACGTGATGTTGCCTAAGTTAGGAAGTAAGAAAGTAATAAATAGCCGATGCACAGCACGTACGTTGGCAACCACACATCACACACACACACACACACACACACACACACACACACACACACACACCACACACACACACACACACACACACACACACACACACACACAATCTGATCCGCAGCAGTCAATAGATGTCATTACTTGAAAAGGCAGGGGCAAAGTGCAATTTAAACCAACTACAGTAAATCTCTCTCTCTCTCTGTTTCTCTCTCTCTCTCATACATAGTCTCCACCCCTACACCGTCCCAACCCTTTCTCTCTCACACACAGTAGACATATAAAAGCGCAGTAGATATTCTTTGGGGATTTCACAGTTGATAGGAGCCCACTATTAGGTAAGCCTCTCTGCTTTCTCGTGTTTGTGTACATGTGCGTGCAAACGTGTGTGTGCTGTCTCTGTGCAGTAAGCTCTCTCCCTCTAGTGTTAACTAACACTGATTCAGTGAGGTGGAAGTCATGATAAGCTGCTCTTAGTAAAACTGTTTTAGCTACCTACTGCTCTAAGCCCGGGGTTGAGGAGTTCTATTTCAACACTTGAATTGGCCATTGAATTTCCCCATTGGAGTTCAGTTCATTTTGTGTAATGACAAGTGGAATTGAGATGGAATTGATCCAAATCTTGTTTCTAATTAGATAAATAGAAGAAGTGAATGATAGAAAGAGGGGATTCAGACAGTCATAAACCACACTTTGGGGTTAAGATATGCAGAGGGATAGAAAGGGGAAGAAAGACATTGTGGAGCCTCAAGCCTCACAGTTGGCACATTGCTTGAGCATTTCCAGGGCCATGAAGACTCATGGGTAATGATGTTTATTAGTGAAGTGGAGACTAAGAAGATATTATACTGAGTTGTCTCTTGTTGTACTAATATTAAAGGGGCCAGCCTGTGGGATTGAGGTTCACTGCCAACTTGTGCTATCCATTAAAGAAAGAAAAGAATAGACAAAGGTAGAAAGGACGTCTCTGATACATTTTGGGACACATTCCTCACAAACGTGAGGTAAAAACCACCTAATTAGACATGGTTAGTTTGGTTTGTGGACTACTCTACACTGAGAACACCCTATGGCATGTGTGTGTGTCAATCGCTTTTTTCTCAAGTAGAGCAGAGACAAATATAGGGGGTACTGGTCTAAAAGTGTTCAATAAACAGACAAGTAGTATTAGAATTGAGGCTTGGCTAATGTAGTTAGACTGAGGCATTTGCCTGTAGTATTTACATTGCCTTGATATTGGTGTTTGAGAGAGGACGAGAGTGTTTGTAATTTATCATCTCTTTGACATCATCACTGGAGGCAGTGATTCCGTCTGATGTTTTCATTACAGGACTCGTGTGACATCATCAGCATTATGTAGGGTCCTCAGCACTGTATGGTAGTCAGTCTGTCTGACTGATGTTGTCTGATGTTGTTATCTAAACACACACAAGTTCCACTAGGACTGTACATAGGGCCCAAGGACAGGGCAGGCAGCCAGGCAGGCAGGCAGCCAGTCAGCCAGCCAGTCAGTCTAGCACAGGTTCCAGCTGGATATGTTGAAAATGTAAAAAACCTTTTATTGACACAATTACATTGTTTTACATAAGGAGAGAGGGGGGGGGTGGGTGATCGTGAGTGTTGACGAGAGGCAGAGAGGGGGGCGGGGGTGAGTTTAGTGATTGAGAGGGGGGAGGGGGGGTGAGTGAGTGACTAGAGAGAGAGGGGGGTGAGTGAGTGTAGTGATTGAGAGAGAGAGAGGGGGGAGGGTGGGTGAGTGAGTGATTGAGAGAGAGAGAGGGGGGTGAGGAGTGAGAGAGAGAGAGAGGGGGGTGAGTGAGTGGATTTGAGAGATAGAGAGGGGGTAGTGAGTGAGTGAGTGGAGGGAGAGAGGGGGGTGGCGTGAGTGAGTGATTGAGAGAGAGAGAGGGGGGGTGAGTGATTGAGAGAGAGAGGGGGGGTGAGTGAAGAAAGAGAGAGGGGGGGTGAGTGAGTGAGTGATGAGAGAGGGGCGAGAGTGAGATGAGTGTGATGAGAGAGAAGAGAGGAGAGAGAGGGGGTGGGTGAGTGAGTGATGAGAAGAGAAAGAGAGAGGGGGGGGTAGTGAGTGACTGATTGGAGAGGAAGGGGGGAGGGTGAGTGAGGAGTGATTGAGAGAGAGAGGGGGGGGGGTATGAGTGAGTGATGACGAGAGAGAAGAGAGAGGGGGGGGTGGAGTGAGTGGACTGATTGAGAGAGAGAGAGGGGGAGGGTGGGTGAGGAGTGGATTGAGAGAGGGGAGTGAGTTGAGTGAGTGATTGAGAGGAGAGAGAGAGAGAGAGAGAGGGGGGTGTTGAGTGATGATTGAGAGAGAAGAGAGAAGGGGGTGGAAGTGAGTGGTGACTGATTGAGGAGAGAGAGAGGGGGGAGGTGGGTGAGTGAGTGATGAGAGAGAGAGGGGGGGGTGATGTGAGTGAGTGATGAGAGAGGAGAGGGGGAGGGTTGGAGTGAGTGAGTTGATTGAAGAGAGAGGGGGGGCGTGAGTGAGTGAGAAGGAGAGACGGGGGGTGATGAGTGATTTGAGAGGAGAGAGGGGCGGGTGGGTGAGTGATTGACGAGAGAGAGAGGGGGGGTGAGTGAGTGAGAGGCGAAGGGGGGGTGAGTGAGTGGATTGAGAGAGAGAGAGGGGGTGAGTGAGAGAGAGAGAAGGGGGTGAAGTGATTGAGAGAGGGAGGGGGGTGAGTGAGTGAGTGATTGAGAGGAGAGAGAGAGAGAGGGGGGTGAGTGAGTGACTTGAGAGAGGAGAGAGAAGGAGAGAGGGTGCTTGGGGGTAAATTGGGGGGGGTGTAGTGAGTGATTTGAGAGAGGGGGGGGGAGTGGAGTGAGTGAGGAGAGGAGGGGTGCGGGGGGGTGAGGGTGAGTGAAAATGAGAAGGAGAGAGGAGAGAGGGGGGGGGTGGGTGGTGTGGAGGTGTGAGAGAACGCGAGAGAGGTGGGGGGGGGGGCTGGTATGTGAATTGAGAGAGAGAGGGGGGTGGGGGGTGAGTGAGGGAGAGGGGGGGTGGGGAGTGATTGAGAGAGAGGGGGGGCGGTGAGTGAGTTTTGAGTGATTGAGAGAGGGGGGTGTAGTGAGTAGGATTTGAGAGAGAGAGAGGGGGGATGAGTGAGGTGAAAAATTTGAAGAGGAGAGGGGGGGGTTGAGTGAGTGGTGATTGGGATATTGTGAGAGGGGGGGGTGAGTGAGTGATTGAGAGGAGGGGGGGTGAGTGAAGTAGCAATTATGAGAGGAGGGGGGGGGGGGGGTGAAGTGTGAGTGTAGTGATTGAGGAGAGAGGGGGAGGGGGGGGTGAGTGAAGTGAGTGATGAGAGTGAGAGAGAGAGGAAAGAGGAGAGGGAGGGGGTGAGTGAAGTGAGTGAGAGAGGGGGCGGGGGAGGGGGGGTGGTGAGTGAGTGATTGAGAGGGAGAGAGGGGGGGTGGGTGGGTGCAGTGAGAGAGAGAAGAGAAGAGGTGGGGGTGGGTGAGTGAATTGAGAGAGAGAGTGGGGAGGGGCTAGTGGGCGGGGGGTGGTATGTGTTGAACGAGAGGGGGGGGGGGCGGGGTGGGGAGGTTGAGTGATTGAGAGAGGGGGCGCAGTATGTAAGAGAGAGGGGTGTGTGAGTGAGTGTTGAGGATGAAGAGAGGGGGGGAGTGGAGGTGATGCGAGAGAGAGGGGGGGGGAGGGGGGGTGGTAGGAGAGTGTTAGAGTGAGTAGAGAGAGGGGGGGTAGTGAGTGGAGTGAGTGATTGATTGAAGGGGTGAGATGTGTGGAGAGGGGGGGTGGTAGGATGTAGAGAGAATGGGGAGTGATTGTGAGAGAGGAGAGAGAAAAGAGAGAGAGAAGCCCGACACATCTAACGCTAAACCGTTCAAAAGTTTGGGGTCACTTAGAAATGTCCTTGTTTTTGAAAGA
>NC_036856.1:32907171-32914030 GCF_002910315.2 Salvelinus sp. IW2-2015 | reverse complement strand
AAGTTAAGGAGATAGTACACAGTGGTTGTACGAGATCTTCAGTTTCTTCCAATTTCTCTCAAGGAATAGCCTTAATTTCTCAGAACAAGAATAGACTGACGAGTTTTCAGAAGAAAAGTCTTTGATTCTGGCCATTTTGAGACTGTAACGAACCCACAAATACTGATGCTCCAGATACTCAACTAGTCTAAAAAAGGCCAGTTTATTGCTTCTTAATCAGACAACAGTTCAGCTGTGCAACATAATATAATTGAAACCAAAAGGGTTTCTAATGATTAATTTGCCTTATAAAATTTAAACTTGATTAGCTAACACAACGTGCCATTGGAACACAGGAGTGATGGTTGCTGATAATGGTCCTCTGTACGCCTATGTAGATATTCCATTAAAAATCAGCTGTTTCCAGCTACAATAGTCACTTACAACATTAACAATGTCTACACTGTATTTCTGATGGACAACATTAACAATGTCTACACTGTATTTAATGGACAAAAAATGTGCTTTTCTTTCAAAAACAAGGACATTTCTAGGTGACCTCAAACGTTTGAACGATAGTGTACAAGAGAAACACACACACACACGTGCATGTGTGTGCCGTGTAGGTCTTTTATGTGTGTGTGTGGGTTTAAGGTGTTTCCAGTCTTTCTCACTTTGGCATGGCAGAGTTGTCAGAGTGTCTGTGGAGACTGTCGCCGGGCCTGGCAGCAGCATGCACCACCTCGTGTTCTGGTGAAATTGACTGTAACCATGTTTACTCTGCTGCTGTATCCTGATCACATGGTCAGGGTAAAATAAAGGTTGGCCCAGCCACCTGACTCACTCTAGGCCCTGTCTCAGTCTGGCCCTTCCTGCCTGTGTCTGTGTCTGTCTCTGTGTCTGTGTGTGCCTCTGTGTGTGTGTGTGCCTCTGTGTGTGTGTGTCCTGTAGATATGTTGTAACATGTATGTAAAAGATTGTTACATGCAGGTCTAGAGTTCAGAGGCAGGATGAATGGGTGAGTTTATACAGCCAGAGAGGTGTGAGAGGGAAGAAATTAGACTGCCCACAGTTACTCTAAAAACACGTTCTTATTTCAATTCTAATCACTCTCACTCTCACTTACAAGTTTTGCATCTGACATATTCATAGGTCAAACAATTATAAATATGTTCAGATATATTAAGATAAAGACAGATAAACCATTTTCAGACTTGAAACTATTGCTGGTTTTGTTGAGGAAGAATTAGCATGGACTGCAGTATCTGATGTGAATCACTTCAGAGAGTGAGTAGGTACAGGAGTGTCTGGATGACTTCATTCATGTTTTGGGCACTCGGCAGACATCATCATCCTTCCAGACACAGCCTCATCCACTTCTGGTGGTGTTTGTGTCTCTGTGTGTGTGTGTTTGTGTGTGTGTGTGTGCGTGCGTGCATGAGTGTGTGCATGTATGCATGACTGAATGAGTGAATGAGAGGTTATGGAGGGGTTATGACTAATCTGTTACATTAACTCTAATCGTTTCATTTGTAAGCTCCCGATTCCACATTCACCGAGCATGACTTCCCGTCAAAGGATTTAAGACTAAAGAATTAGCTAATACGCATGACTAAATGTGAAATCATATACAGAATTAGGATGTTAATTTGAGCCAGTTTGCTACAGCAGCAAAATAATCCTGCAGCAACAGGAAATGTTCATTTTTATGTGGATTATAATTAATAGATTTTTTTTAGGGGTTGATGCATTTTTCATCTGAAATTTCAAAGTGGACATTTTTAATTTCAGAAGCCTTTTTAAACCTCAAATACACTACAAGGAACTACAAGGAAAGTTCCCCTGCAACAGGGTGATCAAATTAATATCCTAAATCTGTATCGCTGTGTTGGCAAAAAATGACTTCCCGTTAGCATTGAGTTTCTGGGGGCATAATGTCTCAAACCTCAGTCGTGTGTAGTGAAGGTCTGCTGAGTCAAAGTGAAACTGAACACTCCTGCCACGTAGGTCAGTCTGTGTGTAACTGATGTGCCAACCTGCCACGTAGGTCAGTCTGTGTGTAACTGATGTGCCAACCTGCCACGTAGGTCAGATTAGGTCAGTCTGTATGTAATGATGTGCCCAACTCGCACGTTAGTTCAGTCTGTATGTAACTGATGTGCCAACCTGCCACGTATGGTCAGTCTGTTGTTAAATTGATGTGCCCCATGCCACGTAGGTCGTCTGTGGTAACTGATTGTTGCCAACTGGCCACGTTAGGGTCGGTCTTGTGTAATGATGTGCCCAACTCGCCACGTAGGTCAAGTCTGTATGTAACTTGATGTGCCACCTGCCCACGTAGGTCAGTCTGTGTGTAAACTGACGTGCAACCTGCCGACGTAGGCCAGTCTGTGTGTAACTGATGTGCAAAAACCCTGCCACGTAGGTCATTCTTGTGGTAAACTGGAAATTGTGCAACCTGCCACGTTAGGTAGTCTGTGTGTAATGTGTGCCAACCTGACGTAGGTTGTTGTGTGGTAATGCATGTGCCAACTGCCACGTAGGTAGTCTGTGTGTAACTGATGTGCCAACCTGGGCCACGTAGGTCAGTCTGTGTGTAACTGATGTGCCAACTGCCAGTAGGTCAGTCTGTATGTAACTATTGCCAACCTGCCACGTAGGCAGTCTGTGTGTAAACTGATGTGCCAACTGCCACGTAGGTCAGTCTGTGTGTAAACTGATGTCGCAAACCGCCACGTAGGTCAGTCTGTGTGTACTGATGCAATCACGTCGTCCCTGTAACATGCCAACCTAGTCAGTCTGTACTGAACTGATTGTGCCAAACCTGCACGATAGGTCAGTCTGACTGTGTTAACATGACGTGCCAACCTGCCATAAGGCACGTCGTAATATGTGCAAACCACTAGTCTTGGGTGTAACTGATGTGCCAACCTGCCACGTAGGTCAGTCTGTGTGTAACTGATGTGCCAACTCGCCACGTAGTCAGTCCTGTGTGTAACTGATGTGCCAACCTGCCACGTAGGTCCAGTCTGTGTATGTAACTGATGTGCCAACCTGCCACGTAGTCAGTCTGTATGTAACTGATGTGCCAACCTGCCACGTAGGTCAGTCCGTGTGTAACTGATGTGCCAAACTGCCACGTAGGTCAGTCTGTGGTGTAACTGATGTGCCAACCTGCCACGTAGGTCAGTCTGTATGTAACTGATGTGCCAACCCGCACGTAGTCAGTCTGTGTGGACTGATGTGCCAACTCGCCCACGTAGCGTCAGTCTGTATGTAACTGATGTGCCAACCTGCCACGTAGGTCAGTCTGCTATGTAACTGATGTGCCCAACCTGCCACGTAGGTCAGTCTTGTATTAAACTGATGTGCCAACCTGCCACGTAGGTCAGTCTGTGTGTAACTGATGTGCCAACCTGCCCACGTACGTCAGTCTGTGTGTAACTGATGTGCCAACCTGCCCACGTAGGTCAGTCTGTGTAACTTGATGTCCAACCTGCCACGTAAGGTCAGCTGTGTTAACTGATTGCCAACCTGCACGTTAGGTCAGTCTGTGTGAACTGATGTGGCCAACCTGCCACGCTAGGTCAGTCTGTGTGTAACTGATGTGCCAAACCTCCCACGTAGGTCAAGTCTCGTGTGTAAACTGATTGCCAAACTCGCCACGTAGGTCAGCTTCTGTGTGTTAACTGATGTGCCAACCTGCCACGTAGGTTCAGTCTGTTGTGTAAACTGATGTGCCAACCTGCCACGTAGATCAGTCTGTGTGTAACTGATGTGCCAACCTGCCACGTAGGTCAGTCTGCTGTGTAAACTGTGTGCCAACCTGCCACGATAGGTCAGTCTGTGTTAACTGATGTGCCAAACTTGCCACGTAGGTCAGTCTGTGTGTAAACTGACTGTGCCAAAACTCGCCACGTAGGTCAGTTCCTGTGTGTAACTGATGTGCCAACCTGCCACGTAGATCAGTCTGGTGTACGAGTGCAACTCCGTATCGTCTGTTAACTGATGTGCCAACCCGCCGACGTAGGTCAGTCTGTGTGTAACTGATGTGCCAACCTGCCACGTAGGTCAGTCTGTGTGTAACTGATGTGCCAACCTGCCACGTAGGTCAGTCTGTGTGGAACTGATGTGCCAACCTGCCACGTAGGTCAGTCTGTGTGTAACTGATGTCCAACCTGCCACGTAGGTCAGTCTGGTGTGTAACTGATGTGCCAACCTGCCACGTAGGTCAGTCTGTGTGTAACTGATTGCCAACCTGCCACGTAGGTCAGTCTGTGTGTAACTGATGTGCCAACCTGCCACGTAGGTCAGTCTGTGTGTAACTGATGTGCCAACCTGCCACGGAAGGTCAGTCTGTGTGTTAACTGATGTGCCAACCTGCCACGTAGGTCAGTCTGTGTGTAAACTGATGTGCCAACTCGCCACGTAGGTCAGTCTGTGTGTAACTGACTGTGCCAACCTGCCACGTAGGTCAGTCTGTGTGTAACTGATGTGCCAACTGCCACGTGGTCAGTCTGTGTGTAACTGATTGCCAAACTGCCACGTAGGTCAGTCTGTGTGTAACTGATGTGCCAACCTGCCACGTAGGGTCAGTCTGTGTTTGATACTGATGTGCCAACCTGCCACGTAGGTCAGTCTGTGTGTAACTGATGTGCCAACCTGCACGTAGTCAGTCTGTGTGTAAACTGATGTTGCCAACCTGCCACGTATGGTCAGTCTGTGTGTAACTGATGTGCCCAACCTGCCACGTAGGTCAGTCTGTGTGTAACTGATGTGCCAACCTGCCACGTAGGTCAGTCTGTGTGTAACTGATGTGCCAACTCGCCACGTAGGTCAGTCTGTGTGTAACTGATGTCCCAACCTGCCACGTAGGTCAGTCTGTATGTAACTGATGTGCCAACCTCGCCACGTAGGTCAGTCTGTGTGTAACTGATGTGCCAACCTGCCACGTAGGTCAGTCTGTGTGTTAACTGATGCCAACCTGCCACGTAGGTCAGTCTGTGTGTAA
Organism: Salvelinus sp. IW2-2015; assembly: GCF_002910315.2. NCBI lineage: Eukaryota > Metazoa > Chordata > Actinopteri > Salmoniformes > Salmonidae > Salvelinus > Salvelinus sp. IW2-2015. Next base: position 32,909,040 of record NC_036856.1, on the reverse strand, counting down.
CTGATGTGCCAAACCTGCCACGTAGGTCAGTCTGTGTGTAACTGATGTGCCAACCTCGCCACGTAGGTCAGTCGTGTATGTAACTGATGTGCCAACCTGCCACGTAGGTCAGTCTGTGGTAACTGATGTGCCAACCTGCCACTGTAGGTCAGTCTGTGTGTAACTGATGTGCCAACTCGCCACGTAGGTCAGTCTGTGATGTAAACTGATGTGCCAACTGCACGTAGGTCAGTCTTGTTAAACTGAATGCCAACCTGCCACGTAGGTCAGTCTGTGTGTAACTGATTGCCCAACCTGCCACGTAGTCAGTCTGTGTGTAACTGATGTGCCAACTCGCCACGTAGGTCAGTCTGTGTGTAACTGATGTGCCAACCTTGCCACGTAGGTCGAGTCTGGTGTGTAACTGATGTGCCAACCTGCCACGTAGGTCAGTCTGTATGTAACTGATGTGCCAACCTGCCACGTAGGTCAGTCGTGTGTAACTATGTGTGCCAACCTGCCACGTAGGTCAGTCTGGTGTAACTGAGTGCCAACCTGCCACGTAGGTCAGTCTGTATGTAACTTGATTGCCAACCTGCACGTAGGTCAGTCTGTGTGTAACTGATGTGCCAACCTGCCACGTAGGTCAGTCTGTGTGTAACTGATGTGCCAACCTGCCACTAGGTCAGTCTGTTGTAACTGATGTGCCAACCTCCACGTTAGGTCAGTCTGTTGTAACTGATGTGCCAACACTAGGCCTACGATAGGTCGCTCATTGTGTGTAACTGATGTGCCAACCTGCCACGTAGGTCAGTCTGTTGTAACTGATGTGCCAACCTGCCACGTTAGTCAGTCTGTGTTGTAACTGATGTGCCAACCTGCCACGTAGGTCAGTCTGTGTGTAACTGATGTGCTGCCAACCTGCCACGTAGGTCAGTCTGTTGTGTAAACTGATGTGCCAACCTGCCACGAGGTCAGTCGTGTGTAACTGATGTGCCAACCTGCCACGTAGGTCAGTCTGTGTGTAACTGATGTGCCAACCTGCCACGTAGGTCAGTCTGTGTGTAACTGATGTGCCAACCTCCACGTAGGTCAGTCTGTATTGTAACTGATGTGCCAACCGCCACGTAGGTCAGTCTGTTGTAACTGATGTGCCAACCTGCCACGTAGTCAGTCTGTGTGTAACTGATGTGCCAACCTGCCACGTAGGTCAGTCTGTGTGTAACTATGTGCCAACCTGCCACGTAGGTCAGTCTGTGTGTAACTGATGTGCCAACTCGCCACGTAGGTCAGTCTGTTGTAACATGAGTGCCAACCTGCACAGTAGTCAGTCTGTGTGTAACTGATCGTGCAACCGCCACGTAGGTCAGTCTGTGTGAACTGATGTGCCAACTCGCCACGTAGGTCAGTCTGTATGTAAAACTGATGTGCCAACTTGCCACGTAGGTCAGTCTGTGTGTAAACTGACGTGCCAACCTGCCCACGTAGGCCAGTTCTGTGTAATTTGAGTTGCCAACCTGCCACGTAGGTCAGTCTGTGTGTAACTGATGTGCCAACTCGCCACGTTAGGTCAGTCTGTCGTGTAACTGATGTGCCAACCTTGCCACGTAGGTCAGTCTGTGTGTAACTATGTGCCAACCTGCCACATAGGTCAGTCTGTATGTAACTGATGTGCCAACCTGCCACGTAGGTCAGCTGTGTGTAACTGATGTGCCAACCTCCACGTAGGTCAGTCTGGTGTAACTGATGTGCCAACCCGCCGTAGGCATCTGTATGTAACTGATGTGCCAACCCGCCACGTAGGTCAGTCTGTGTGTAAAACTGATGTCCAACTCGCCACGTAGTCACAGTCTGTGATGTAACTGATGTGCCAAACCTGATTCTCCTTCT
>NC_036856.1:32887150-32907146 GCF_002910315.2 Salvelinus sp. IW2-2015 | reverse complement strand
ACCTGCCACGTTAGTGGTCAGTCTGTGTGTAACTGATGTGCCAACTCGCCACGTAGGTCAGTCTGTTATGTAACTGATGTGCCAACCTGCCACGTAGGTCAGTCTGTATGTAACTGATGTGCCAACCTGCCACGTAGGTCAGTCTGTGTGGTAACTGACGTTGCCAACCTGCCACGTAGGCCAGTCTGGTGTGTAACTGATGTGCAACCTGCCACGTAGGTCAGTCTGTGTGTAACTGATGTGCCAACTCGCCACGTAGGTCAGTCTGTGTGTAACTGATGTGCCAACCTGCCACGTAGGTCAGTCTGTGTGTAACTGATGTGCCAACCTGCCACATAGGTCAGTCTGTGATGTAACTGATGTGCCAACCTGCCACGTAGGTCAGTCTGTGTGTAACTGATGTGCCAACTCGCCACGTAGGTCAGTCTGTGTGTAACTGATGTGCCAACCTGCCACGTAGGTCAGTCTGTGTGTAACTTATGTGCCAACTCGCCACGTAGGTCAGTCTGTGTGTAACTGATGTGCCAACTCGCCACGTAGGTGCGGCCCAGTGAGTGTAGCGGTCTGTATGTTTAACCCCCTATTTATTATATCTGGGTAGTTTTACAGAGATAAGAGTGTGTATGTGAAACTCTCTCTCTCTCTCTCTCTCTGTGTCTCTCTATTCCTTTCCCTCCCCCATTTCTCTAACCCCCCTCCTCTCTCTCTCTCTCTCTCTCTCTCTCTCTCTCTCTCTCTCTCTCTCTCTCTCTCTCTCTCTCTCTTGGTCTCTCCCTTTCCCTCCCCCCATTTCTCTCCCCCCCTCCTCTCTCCTCTCTCTCTCTCCCTCTCTCTCTCTCTTGGTCTCTCTATCCCTTTCCTCCCCATTTCTCTACCCCCCCTCCTCTCTCTCTCTCTCTCTCTCTCTTGGTCTCTCTATCCCTTTCCCTCCCCCATTTCTCTACCCCCCCTCCTCTCTCTCTCTCTCTCTCTCCCTCTCTCTCTCTCTTGGTCTCTCTATCCCTTTCCCTCCCCCATTTCTCTACCCCCCCTCTCTCTCTCTCTCTTCACTGGCCTCTCTCTCCCTCTCTCTCTCTCTCTCTCTTTCTCTCTTGGTCTCTCTATCCCTTTCCCTCCCCCATTTCTCTACCCCCCCTCCCCCTCTCCCCTCTCTCTCTCTCTTCTCTTCTCTCTCTCTCTCTCTCTCTCTCCTCTCTCTGTGTCTCTGTCTCTGTCTCTCTCAATTCAATTAGATTTTCAAAGGTGCTTTATTAGCATGGGAAACATGAAATAAACAATCACAAATCACTCTCTCCCTCTCATCAGTCTAATATCCCAGTCATGGAGGAGGGATACAGAATTGACCTGGACTACATCACGGAGCGCATCATCACCTTATCCTTCCCTCAGGCATGCCCAGACCAGACCTACCTCCAGAACCTGCGTGACATCACACAGATGCTCAAATCCAAACATGGCCACAACTACATGGTGAGGAATGGAGGGGCTATAGACCACTAAAAGTGGTAGAGTCTGGCCCATAATTGATCTACACACCCATCCTCATCATTGTCTTCCTCATCTCCCTCTTCCCTCCCTCAGTAGTTAATGAGCTACAGAAAAAAATTGTCTAAAATGTGTATTTTATTTCCCAAGGTGATCAACCTCTCAGAGAAGAATGATAGCCTGACCCAGATGAACCCCAAGGTGAAATGAATAATGTAGCTATTGCCTCTGTGTGTACTACTAGCTTGGGGAGCTAACAAAAGCCTTCAGATCTCAAGAAAGGTTATTAATCAAGGTTACTGTATGCGTGCGTGCGTGTGTGTGTGTGTTTTGTCTCAGGTGTTGGACACGGGCTGGCTAGAGCTGCTGGCCCCGTCCATGGAACAGATGTGTGGTGTGTGTAAGACCATGGATAACTGGCTCCACTCACACACACAGCKTGTTCTGGTCATGCACTGTCGGGTAGGAATCACACACACACAGACACACAAAGAAAAAGTAAACACACATATTATTATTAACATGGTAACACTTTTTTTGGATAGTGCTCTACAGACTATCTACTAACCCTAACCCTAGCCCTAACCCCTAACACTAACACAAACCCTAACCCCTAAGCCTAAAATACAGTTTTTACAATTGAGGCAAAATATCCTCACTTCTCAGAAGTTTTGCTGGTTTACTATTCTTGTGAGGACTTCTAGTACTCCCAAGTATAGTAAAACACACACACACACACACACACACACACACACACACACACACACACACACACACACACACACACACACACACACACACACACACACACACACACACACACACACACACACACACACACACACACACAGGCTTATTAGACACACCCAACATTTCTACCTCTCCTTGCTCTTCTTTTGACCTCCTGACCTGTGTCTTGGCTCCGGCCCCTACAGGGTGGTCAAGGCAGAGTCGGGGTGATGGTGGCCTCCTACATCCACTTCAGCAGCATATCAGCAAGGTAACACTGATGTTAACAATATCATTTTTACTGAAACGTATCCAGGGGAAGCTAGCCTTAACTTCAGGGATGGGAATGTAAGGATTATGGGCACTGGCCAGCCAGGCTAGTAGTCCGCTATTTCTAAAGTCCGGTTAACATTATAATTAACAGACATTTTTGTAGGGATTTATACATTTTTTGTAATTTCAAAGTGGAAATTACAAACTTTAGAAGCCTTTTTAAACCTAAAATACACTACAAGTTTTGCATTGCAGGAAAGTTCTCCTGCAACAGGGTGATCAAACTAAGATCCTACATCTGTACAGTATCCACCTCTCCTCAGAAATGCAGAGAGAGGAGCGTTTATTACAAACATGGCTTGTATTGTTTCTAATGTAATGTTTCATATGAAAGAAAACCAGCGACACAGTTATACTGTATAATAGCTTGAAAAGGATCGGGGTCTGTATTCATAAAGCGTCTCAGAGTAGGAGTGCTGGTCCAGGATCAGTTTTGCCTTGTAGATTATAATGAATGGACAGGGGGCCTGAACCTAGTTCAGCACTCCTACTACGCTGTATGAATACGGGCTCTGATGGACAGTCATTCAGTCAGTACGAGACAATGGGCAGGAAAGTTGATTACGGAGACTTTGAAATGTATACTGTTACCAACCATTGTATAGATCATTGTATAGCCTCACAACCGCAGACCATGTCTGAGACCAGCCACCCGTACAGCTGATGAAAATGTGGGTTTGCACAACTGAAGAATTTCTGCGCAAACTGTCAGAAACTGTCTCAGAGAAGCTCATCTGCATGATCGTCGTCCTCACCAGGGTCTTGACCTGACTGCAGTTCGGCATCTTAACTGATATCAGTTGGTAAATTCTCACCTTTGATGGCCACTGGCACGCTGGAGAAGTGTGCTCTTCATGGATGAATCCTGGTTTCAACTGTACTGGGCAGATGACAGACAGCGTGTGTGGCATCATGTGGGAAAGCGGTTTGCTGATGTCATTGTTGTGAACAGAGTGCCCCATGGTGGAGGTGGGGTTATGGTATGAGCACGCATAAGCTACGGACAACGAACACAATTGCATTTTATCAATGGCAATTTGAATGCACAGAGATACCGTGACGAGATTCTGAGGCCCATTGTCTTGTCATTCATCCGCAGCCATCAACTCATGTTTCAGCATGATAATGCACGGCCCCATGTCACAAGGATCTGTACACAATTCCTGGAAGCTGAAAATGTCCCAGTTCTTCCATGGCCTGCATACTCACCAGACATGTCACCCATAGAGCATGTTTGGGATGCTCTGGATCGACGTATACAACAGCATGTTCCAGTTCCCACCAATATCCAGCAACTTCACACAGCCATTGAAGAGGAGTGGAAGAGGAGATGTGTCCCGCTGCATGAGGCAAATGGTCACACCAGATACTGACGGGTTTTCTGATCCATGCCCCTACCTTTTTTTTAAGGTATCTGTGACCAACAGATGCATATCTGTATTCCGTCATGTGAAATCCATAGATTAGGGTTTAATGAATTCATTTAAATTGACTGATTTCCTTATATAAATTGTAACTCAGTAAAACCTTTGAAATTGATTAATGTTGTGTTTATATTTTTGTTCAGTGTAGTGTGTAGACATTATTAAAGTGATCAGTGTTCAATGATTATGTACATAAGGCATCATTCCCTAAGGTGCCGGGTAGAGTACCCAGTGGTACCCGGCTAGGGGCAGAGTAGGATACTGGACAGGGGGTAGAGTACTGTGCAGAGACCGTTTAGTGGTGGCTGTTTATCAGTCTCTCGGTCCCAGCTTTGATGCACCTGTACTGTCTCCGCCTTCTAGATGGAAGTGGGGTGCACAGGCCGTGTTTTGGGTGGCTGAGGTCCTTGATTAACTTCTTGGCCTTCCTGTAACACCAGGTACTGTAGATGTCCTGGAGGGCAGGCAGTGTGGCCCCGATGGTGCGTTGGGCTGACCGCACCACCCTCTGGAGAGCCCTGTGGTTGCAGACGGTGCAATTGCTGTACCAGGGGGTGATACAGCCCAACCAGATGCTCTCAATGGTGCATCTGTAGAAGTTTGTGAGGGTCTTAGGGGCCAAGCCAAATTATTGCGCCTTCTTCACCACACTGTTGGTGTGAAGGGAACATTTCAGTTTCCAAAGTGATGTGCACACCGAGAAACTTGAAGCTTTTGACCCTCTCCACTGCGGCCTCTGCTGACATCGAGGGAAAGATTATTTTCCTGTCACCACTCTGCCAAGGCACTCACCTCCTCACCTTCTCTATGTAGGCTGTCTCATCAATGTTGGTAATCAGGCCTACCACTTGTGCCGTCAGCAAACTTGATGATTGTGTTGGAGAAGTACGTGGTCATGCAGTCATGGGTGAACAGGGAGTAAAGGAGGATGCTGAGCACGCACCCATGTAGGGACCGCGTGTTCGGGATCAGCGTGGCGGAGGTGTCGTTTCCTAACTTCACCACCTGGGGTCGGCCCTTCATGAAGTCCAGGATCCAGTTGCACAGGGAGGGGTTCAGACCTGAGATTGGAAGCACATAGTACTTTTGAGTGGCGGGGGTACATGTCGCCGGCTGTCTGTTGTTTCTTCGAAGCAGGGGAAGAAGTTATTTAGCTTGTCCGGAAGCGAGGTGTCGGTGTCTGTGATGTGTCTGGCTTTTTTTTTGTTGAGACGTGTTTGTCTGGAGTCCCTGCCACATGCGTCTCGTGTCTGAGCTGTTTTATAGCGACTCCACTGTCTCTGTACTAACGTTTTGCCTCTTTGATTGCCTTACGGAGGTCATAGCTGGTCTGTTTGTACATGTCAATGTTCCCAGTCACCTTGCTATGGTTAAATGGGATGGTTCGTGCTTTCAGTTTTGCACAAATGCTGCAATTAAGTTTGGATTTAGTTCTAATCGTTACAGTAAGAACAACGTTCCCCATGCACTTCCTGATGAACCCAGTCTGTAATGATGACGCCGTGAGTCAAGAAGCAGGTGCAGGTAAAACGTTTAATGAAAACAACAAACATGAAACAAGACAGCGTAACAGAAGCGAGGTAATATGAACACAGGTGCAATACCAACTGAGGAATGAACAAAAGGAAGGGACCTATAAAGGGGAGGTAATGAGGTCCAGGTGTGAATCATAACGATGAGTGCCAGGTGTGCGCAATGATGATTGCCAGGACCGGTAGTTAGTATTCTGGCGACGATGGCATGCCGGAGGGGATGAGCAGGAGTAGACATGACACAGTCATCAAGTCACTGTATACTTCGATATTATTCCCAGAGGCGACCCGAAACATATCCCAGTCCACGTGATCAAAACAATCTTGAAACATAGATTCCAATTGGTGAGACCAACGTTGAACAGTCATTACCCCGGGTGCTTCCGGATTTAGTTTCTGTTTATTGGCGGGGAGGAGCAGGATGGAGGTGTGGTCAGATGGAGGGCCTTGTAGTCATCCCGGAAGGGAGAGTGGCAATGGTTAAAAATGTTCACGCAGGAAAGGAGATGTGTTGATAGAATTTTGGGAGTGTTTTCCTCAGATGTCCTTTATTAAAGTCCCCAGCTACAATAAATATAGCCTCAGGATATGCAGTTTCCAGTTTGTGTAAAGTCAAGTGTAGTTCCTTGAGAGCCGTCGTCGCTGTGTCGGCTTGTGGGGGAATGTACAAAACAGTGACTATAACCAAAGAATTTCTGGTCCAATTTCTGGTGAGTGACTGCCAATCTAATGTCCCAAAGCTATTTTTAGCTGCAGGTAATAGTACTAGAAACGTTCTGAGCAAATAATGCCAGAAATAACAACAACAAAATCAAAATTCTGCCAAGTTGGCTAGGAGCTAGAAACAGGGCGACTGTGTCTGTCGGCGCCATGCTACATACATATAGAATATACTGTAGATGCCTACATAACATGTAGGTATGTACAGTGCCTTCATAAAGTATTCATACCCTTTGGCTTATTTTACATTGTTGTGTTACAGCCTGAATTCAAAATGTATTAAATTGATTGTTTTCTCCCCCGTCTACACACAATATCCCATAATGATAAAGTGAACACATGTTTTTTGAAATTTTTGCAAACTTATTGAAAATGAAATACTGAAATATATAATTTACATAAGTATTCACACCCCTAAATCAATACATGTTAGAATCAATTTTGGCAGCGATTAAAGATGTACATTTTTATGGGTATGACTCTAAGAGCTTTGTACACCTGGATTGTACAATATTTGCGCATTATTCTTTTAAAGGTTATTCAAGCTCTGTAAAGTTGGTTGTTGATCATTGCTAGACAGATATTTTGATAGATAGATTTTCAGGAACTCAGGAACATTCAATGTCATCTTAGTAAGCAACTCCAGTGTATATTTGGCCTTCTGTTTTAGATTATTATCCTGTTGAAAGGGGAATTTTTCTCCCAGTCTCTGTTTGAAAGCAGACTGAAACAGGTTTTCCACGAAGATTTTGTGTGTGCTTAGCTCTATTCCATTTATTTTATCCTAAAAATACCCCCCTAGTCCTTGCTGATGACAAGCATATCCATAACATGATGCAGCCACCACCATGCTTGAAAATATGAAGAGTTGTACTCGGTGATGTGTTGTGTTGGACATAAAGTTAATTTATTTGCCAAATTTTTTGCAGTTTTACTTTAGTCCCTTATTGCAGGATGTATATTCTGTACAGATTTCCTTCTTTACACTCTGTCAATTAGGTTAGTATTGTGGTATATCTACAATGTTGTTGATACATCCTCAGTTTTCTCCTATCACAGCCATTAAACTCTGTAACTGTTCTTAAAGTCGCCATTGGCCTCATGGTGAAAAAAATACAAAAGAACGGTTGGTTTTTTCTTTGTATTATCTTTTACCAGACCTATTGTGTTATATTCTCCTGCATTCCTTTCACATTTCCACAAACTTCAAAGTGTTTCCTTTCAAATGGTACCAAGAATATGCATATCCTTGCTTCCGGGCCTGAGCTACAGGCAGTTAGATTTGGGTATGTCATTTTAGGCAAAAATGGAAAAGAAGGGGCAGATCCTTTTAAATCATCACAGAAAGATGAACAAATGGCATCAACCTAGTCTCTAGGCCATGCTGAGTTCAAGGAGATGCCCCACTTGACCGTAGCTCGCTTGGTCTGACCGCAGCGACCGTGCGAATAGTAAGCCCGGAATGAAGCCTGACTAGTAGTGATTTAATGATGCTTTGGACAAATTGCGGCCTCTGCGTCACACAGAGACACGCCGTTTTCGATGGGCTCATCGGGGGGGGGAGTTTAGGGTGGATAAGCCACAGAGTTATTCTAGCTGCGTGCACCGGTTCATGTAGTCTGAAACATATGAGATGTATGTCTAGGATAAAACGGCTTCATGCTCTAACTCTGCTTCTGTGCAGGCAATTTTCAAAATGCCTTTTGCCACGTGTTCAGGGTCATCTGTACCTCTACAGATATCAACATGAAAAGATTGAATGGTCCCCTTCATATCCTAAAGGGGAAGTATGAGCTTTACCATCAAATAGGGCTGAAATCCCAAAATGTGCAGGTTTAAATCATCACAGAAAGGGAAACAAATGGCATCAACCTAGTCTCTAGGCCGTGCCGAGTTCAAGGAGATGCCCCCATCTACCAATAGGTGCCCTTCTTTGCGAGGCATTAAAAAACCTCTCTGGTTTTTGTGGTTGAATCTGTGTTTGAAATTCACTGCTTGACTGAGGGACCTTAGAGTTAAATGTATGTGTGGGGTACACAGATGAGGTAGTCATTCAAATTCATGTTAAACACTATTATTGCACACACAGTCCATGCAACTTATTATGTGACTTGTTATGCAGATTTTTACTCCTGAACTTATTTAGGCTTGCTATAACAAAGGGGTTGAGTACTTATTGACTTAAGACATTTCAGCTTTTCATTTTGAAGTAATTTGTAAATAATTTGAAAAACACAATTCCACTTTGACATTATGGGGCATTGTGTGTAGGCCAGTAACAAAATAAATGTACATTTAATCCATTTTAAATCCAGCCTGTAACACAACAAAATGTGGAAAAAGTCAAGGGTTTTGAATGCTTTCTGAAGGCACTGTAGCTATCATATAATATTAAATACACTTTATAAATCCCACAAGAAAAATGTGGCTTTGTCACCAGCAGACAGAGCAACAACAAACACTTACTTACATCAGAGACACAGAGACGGGCCACTGCTGGCTGATAAAACAAGCACAACTCATGGCTTCCACAGAAGCCCGTCAAACCATTCATCTATAGAGCCTTTGGAATCTTTAGTTCAATATCAACAGACGATTTTTTTGCTGTGATGAAATATTGTTGTGCAATACTTCCTGTCATTATCTGATACATCTCTACAGTATATCATCTGAGTTACTTTCTGTTTGTAATTCTGTCCTCTGACATATGTGTGAGGCTTTGTGTCCTCCTAGGACCAGAGTTGACTTTAATGTATGTGTCCCAAAATGGCACCCTATTCCCTACATCAGGGATGGGCAACTCCAGTCCTCGGGGGCCTGATTGGTGTCACACTTTTGCCAAAGCCCCAGCTAACACACCTGACTCCGATAATCAACTAATCATGATCTTCAGTTTAGAATGCAATTAGATGAATCAGCTGTGCTTTGCTAAGGATGAAGAAAAAGTGTGTTGTCCCTGAGGACTGGAGTTAATCATCCCTGCCCTACATAGTGCACTACTTCTGATCAGAGCCCTATGGGCCTTGGTCAAAAGTAGTGCACTATATAAGGAATAATAGGGCACCATTTGAGACGCAACCCTGTGTGTCCTCCTCAGCCCAGAGTTCACTTTAGAGTGTCAGTAATGTCACTGAGAGATAATGGAAGGGTCACACAAGGTGGGAAGAACAATTGCAGGAAAGGGGAAGTGTTTATTTCCAGTGTGTGCATGCTTTTTGTGAGTGAGTGTGTGTGGGTTTTTGTGTGTGTGTTTGTGTAGGTGTGTGTGTGTTCCCCCGTGGTTGTCAGCTGACTCTCTGTAGTGATTGTTAAATGGTGATAACATTCCTCCTGACTCTGTGTCAGCTTCCCTATCTCTACCCCAGTGTGTGCGTGTGTGTGCGTGTATGTGTATGGATATAGCTAGAATAGAGAAAGGAGCGCAGTATGGTGTGTTGTAACTTTAATGGGTTACAGAGTTACTGTTTAAGTTAATTCATCGAGCTCTATCTAAAGATATTTGTAATTGTATTAGAATTTGTGTGTTGGAGATTGAGAGAACTACATACATATTTTGTACTGGTTAGTATTGAATTAGGCTTTTGACTGCAAGTTCCAGAATGCCTTGTGACAGGAAGTAGAGAGCGAACGCGCTAGTTAAGTGCATTTGACAGGTGATTAGATCGTTATTCTATAACTATCTTCAAAGTAATGACTCGGGACGTCGGGTTTGATATGAAAGCTTCTTTTAGTAATAATACTTGTTCACGTTACATTTACAAACTTTAGATTCTACAGAACAATGCATAATGAGTTGCTAGCACAAAGGAGTCAAAATAATCACCTGTCTCAATACAGGAGTGTATTGGTTCACTGCTGTGGTGTCGGAATATGTGTCTGTCTCTCTCTAAGTGCAGTTCTGTCTGTATGTGTGTGTTTGTGTGTGTGTGTCTCTCAGTGCAGACAAATCAATTCAAATGTTTTTGGTCACATGTAGTGTAGACTTTACCATGAAATGCTTACTTACCAGCCATTTCCCAACAATGCAGAGTTAAAAAGTAAGAAAAAATTGCTCAAGTAAAAAAGGAAAAAGTAACACAATAAAATAACAATATTGAGGCAATATACAAGTAGTACCGGTGCCAAGTCAATGTGCAGGTATATGAGGTAGTTGAGATAATTTAGGTAATATGTACATTTAGGTAGGGGTAAAAGTGACTAGGCAATCCGGATAGATAATAAAAAGAATAGCAACAGCGTATGTGAAGAGTGTGAAAGTGTGTCTATGTTCGAGTGTTTGTGTGGCATTAATATGCATGTGTGTGTGTGTGTGTGTGTGTGTGTGTTTTGCATGTGGGAGTATATGTATAGTATGTGTGATTGTGTGGGTAGAGTCCTCTGAGTGTGCATAGAGCAGGTGCAAGAGAGTCAGTGAAAATAAAAAGTGGGTCAATGCAAATAGTCAGGGTAGCCATCTGATTAACTGTTCAGCAGTCTTTTGGCTTGGGGCTAGAAGCTGTTAAGGAGTCTTTTGTTCCCAGACTTGGAGCTCCGGTACCGTTGCCGTGAGGAAGCAGAGAGAACAGTCTATGACTTGGGTGGCTGGAGTCTTGACAGTTTTTAGGGCCTTCCTCTGACACCGCCTGGTATAGAGGTCCTGGATGGCAGGGAGCTCGGCGCCAGTGATTTACTCAGCCGTACGCACTACCCTCTATATCGCTTTACGGTCGGATGCCAAGCAGTTGTCATACCAAACGGGGATGCAGCCAGTCAAGATGCTCTTAGTGGTGCTGCTGTAGAACTGTAGGATCTGAGGGCTCATGCCAAATCTTTTCAGCCTCCTGAGGGGGAAGAGGCGTTGTCGTGCACTCTTCACAACTGTGTTGGTGTGTGTGGACCATGATAGGTACTTAGTGATGTGGACACCGAGGACCTTGAAGTTATCGACCCACTCCACTACAGCCCTGTCAATGTGAATGGGAGCGTGCTCTCCCCTCTGTTTCCTGTAGTCCACGATCAGCTCCTTTGTCTTGCTGACGTTGAGGGAGAGGTTGTTGTCCTGCCACCACACTGCCAGGTTTTTGACCTCCTCCCTATAGGCTGTCTCATCGCCATGGGTGATCAGTCCTACCACTGTCGTGTTGTCTGCAAACTTAATGATGGTGTTGGAGTCATGCGCGGCCACGCAGTCGTGGGTGAACAAGGAGTACAGGAGGGGACTAAGTGCACACCCCGAGGGGCCTACGTGTTGAGGGTCAGCGTGGCGGATGTGTTGTTGCCTACCCTCATCACCTGGGGGCGGCCCATTAGGAAGTCCAGGATCTAGTTGCAGAGGGTAGTGTTCAGTCCCAGGGTCTAGCTTAGTGATGAGCATGGAGGGCACTATTGTGTTGAACTCTGAGCTGTAGACAGTGAACAGCATTCATTTACGAGATCTTCAGTGTCTTGCCAATTTCTCACATGGAATAGCCTTTATTTCACAGAACAAGAATATACAAGTATATTCTTGTTTCTGGCCATTTTGAGCCTATAATTGAAACCACAAATGCGGATGCTCCAAATACTCAATTAGTCAAAAGAAGGCCAGTTTTATTGGTTCTTTAATTAGCACAACAGTTTTCAGCTGTGCTAACATAACTGCAAAAGGGTTTTCTAATGATCAATTAGCCTTTTAAAATGATAAACTTGGATTAGCTAACACAAGGTGCCATTGGAACACAGGAGTGATGGTTGCTGATAATTGGCCTCTGTACGCCCTGTTTGTCTAGGGTGTCTGGGATGATGGTGTTGATGTGAGCCATGACCAGTCTTTCATAGCATTTCATGGCTACAGATGTGAATGCTACAGGGCGATAGTCATTGAGACAGGTTACCTTGGCATTATTGAGCACAGTGACTATGGTGATCTGTTTGAAACATGTAGGTATTACAGACTCAGTCAGGGAGAGGTGGAACATGTCAGTGAAGACACTTGGCAGCTGGTCAGTGCATGCTCTGAGTATGAGTCCTGGTAATTCAACTGGCTTTGCGGCCTTGTGAGTGTTTCAAGGTCTTACTCACATCGGCTACGAAGAGCGTGATCACACAGTCGTCCAGAACAACTGGTGCTCTCATGCATGGTTCAGTGTTGCTAGCCTTGAAGCGAGCATCGAAGGCATTTAGCTTGTCTGGTAGGCTCGCTTCACTGGGCAGCTCGCGGCTGGTTTTCCCTTTATAATCCATGATAGTTCGCAAACCCTGCCTCATCCGACGAGCGTCAGAGCCGGTGTAGTAGGATTCAATCTTAGTTCTGATTTGACACTTTGCCTTTTTTACGTTTCGTCGGAGCGCATAGCAGGATTTTTTATAAGCGTTTGTGTTCCACTCTTTGAAAGCGGCATATCTAGCCTTTAGCTCATTGCGGATGTTGCCTGTATTCCATGGCTTCTGGTTGGGATATGTACTTATGTACTGTGGGGATGACGTCGTCCAATCACTTATTAATGAAGCCAGTGTGTTACGGCCGATGCTGGAAGAAGACCAAGGTGCAGCGTGTTGAGCGTACATTTTCTTTTATTTGTTAAAATGTCGCCAACAAAACAATAAATAACAAAAACGACCGTGAAGCTTGGGCATAAGTGCCACTAACAAAGTCAACTTCCCACACCGAAAGGAGGAAAAAGGGCTACCTAAGTATGGTTCCCAATCAGAGACAATGATAGACAGCTGTCCCTGATTGAGAACCATACTCGGCCAAAACATAGAAATAAAGAACATAGAATGCCCACCCCAAATCACACCCTGACCAAACCAAATAGAGACATAAAAAGGCTCTCTAAGGTTAGGGCGTGACACAGTGACTGATGTTGTAAACTCCTCAATGCCATCAGATGAATCCCGGGAACATATTCCAGTCTGTGCTAGTGAAACAGTCCTGTAGATTAGACTTGTCTGAATGTGTGTGTCTCCCTCAGTGCTGACCTGCATCTGAATGTGTGTGTGTGTCTCCTTCAGTGCAGGCCTGGGTCTAGACTGAATGTGTGTCACTGCATTGAAAGCAGAGTTTCTGGGTGAAATTGGATATGCTATATTCCATGATATTTGAGGTGCACGGTCGTGGGTCGGAATTTCCCATGCGAGTGTGTGGATTCCTGCACACTCCCGCTTATCCCGAAACACTTGCGTGATATGGGAATTTCTGGGATAGTAAATAACCAATTATGCAATAAGAAGTTTCTGGACATTTCCAGGCTGTATAAGTCATGGAAATTCGCAACTGCTGCAAGCGCGTGACACTTCTTCATGTGTTGGAAGAGAAGCCCAGTGAAAAGAAGCCAACTCTACTTCTAATTTTTCAGATTTTCAGGTTCTGTAACATTTATAATCATGATTTTTTTTTTCAAAATCTAGAGATAATTATTTATCTATAACTTGAGGGGTTTTCTGGTCATTTTGATACAGTGCCTTCGGAAAGTACCAGACCTCTTGACTTTTTCCAAATTTTGTTAGGTTACAGCCTTATTCTAAAATTGATTAAATTGAATGTGTTCCTCATCAATCTACACACAATACCCCAAAATGACAAAACAAAAACAGGTTACTAGAAATGTTTGATAATTGAGAAAAAAAATAAGAAAATATCACAAGTTTTCAGACCCTTTACTCAGTACATTGTTGAAGCACCTTTAGCAGCGATTATAGCCTAGAGTCTTCTTCTCTATGACGCTACAAGCTTGGCAGACCTGTATTTGTGGAGTTTCTCCCATTCTTCTCTGCATATCCTCTCAAGCTCTGTCAGTTTCCATGGCGAGCGTTAATGCACAGCTATTTTCAGGTCTCTCCAGAGATGTTCAATCAGGTTCAAGTCTGTGCTCTGGCTGGGCTACTCAAGGACATTCAGAGACTTGTCCCAAAGCCACTCCTGTGTTGTCTTGGCTGTGTGCTTAGGGTCATTGTCCTGTTGTAAGCTGAACCTTCGCCCCAGTCTGAGGTACCAAGCGCTCTGTAGCAGGTTTTTATCAAGGATCTCTCTGTACTTTGCTCCAGTCCCTGCCACTGACAAACATCCCCACAGCATGATGCTGCCACCACCATGCTTCACCGTAGGGATGGTGCGAGGTTTCCTCCAGACATGACGCTTGGCATTACGGCCAAAGAGTTCAATCTTGGTTTCATCAGACCAGAGAATCTTGTTTCTCATGGTCTGAGAGTCTTTCGGTACCTTTTGGCAAACTCCAGGCGGGCTGTCATGTACCTTTTACTGAGGAGTGGCTTCCGTTTGGTCACTCTACCATAAAGGCCTGATTGGTGGAGGGCTGCAGAGATGGTTGTCCTTCTGGAAGGTTCTCCCATATCCACAGAGAAACTCTAGAGCTCTGCTAGAGTGACCATCCGGTTCTTGGTCACCTCCCTGAACAAGACCCTTCTCCCCCGATTGCTCAGTTTAGCCGTGCAGCCAGTTCTAGGAAGAGTCTTGGTGGTTCCAAACTTCTTCCATTTAAGAATGATGGAGGCCACTGTGTTCTTGGGGACCTTCAATGCTGCAGACATTTTTTGGTACCCTTACCGAGATCTGTTCCTCGACACAATCCTGTCTCGGAACTCTACGGACAATTCCTTCGACCTCATAGCTTGGTTTTTGCTCTGACTTGCACTGTCAACTGTGGGAACTTATATAGACAGGTGTGTGCCTTTCCAAATCATGTACAATCAATTGCATTTACCACAGGTGGACTCCAATCAAGTTGTAGAAACATCTCAAGGATGATCAATGGAAACAGGATGCACCTGAGCTCATAGCAAAAGGTCTGAATACTTATGTAAGGAATTATTTAGAAAAATAAATGTAAATGCATTTGCAAAAATTTCTAAAACCTGTTTTCATTTTGTCAGTATGGGGTATTGTGTGTAGATTGCTGAGGATTTTTTATTTATTTAATCCATTTTAGAATAAGGCTGTAAGGTAACAAAATGTGGAAAACGTCTAGGGGTCTGAACTCTTTCCGGAGAAGTGTGTTTTTCCAGTTCATATGAATGTAACTATGCCAAACAGGTTGCTATTTCTGTTATTAACGTTTTGGCTTTTAAATGTATGCATCATTTTTTACAAAGGATGGCCTATATTAAGAGTATTTATATATGTAACATTAGTTTACACAGCGCTAGGCGCTAGCTAGCCTACCATTTCACCCTACTAGCCAGCCACTTTTAGCTTATCTATGTTGTTGTTTGGTAGCTGTTCATGGGTTTTTGTTACATTTGATTTGTTTGTACAATTAGCACTGTATAAATACAATGAATGAGCTATAAGCCTGCTATTGTAGCCTATACAATGCGTGGGCGTATATTTGTTTTCACAATAGTCCAATAATACCCATTATCTCAGTAATTTCACAAGATATCAAAAACTGTTTGGGGGAACTACAATCAAGGACAGATAAATGTCAAAAGTTCAGACTTGTAATTGTATGAATATGCATGACTTGAGGGGCTGTACTAGAGCGGGTCGAAAGCTTCAAGATCCTTGATGTCCACATCACTAAGGATCTATCATGATCCAAACACACCAAAACAGTTGTGAAGAGGGAACGACAATGCCTATTCCCGCTCAGGAAGATGAAAAGATTTGGCATGGGTCCTCAGATCCTCAAATATATTGTACCATCGAGAGCATCCTGACTGGTTGCATCACTGCTTCGTATGGCAACTGCTCGGCATCCTACCGCAAGGTGCTACAGAGGGTAATGCGTACGGCCCAGTACATCACTGGGGCCAAGCTTCCTGCCATCCAGGACCTCTATACCAGGCGGTGTCAGATGAAGGCCCTAAAAATTGTCAGACTCCAGCCACCCAAGTCATGGACTGTTCTCTCTGCTACCGCACAGCAAGCAGTACCGGAGCGCCAAATCTGGGACCAAAAGACTCCTTAACAGCTTCTACCCCCAAGCCATATGCCTGCTGAACAGTTAATCAAATGGCAACCTGGAATATTTGCATTGACCCCCTTATTTTATTTGTATATTTTCTTATATATTCTCTCATGCACAGGCTCGATGTACACTCACTGGACTCTAACCACACACTCACACATACAACACTGACACTCAAACACACACACACGGACAAATCAAATCAAATTTTATTTGTCACATACACATGGTTAGCAGATGTTAATGCGAGTGTAGTGAAATGCTTGTGCTTCTAGTTCCGACCATGCAGTTAATCTGTAGTAATCTAACAATTTCACAACAACTACCTTATACACACAAGTGTAAAGAATGAATAAGAATATGTACATAAAAAATTATGGATGAGCGATGGCCGAACGGCATAGGCAAGATACAGTAGATGGTATAGAGTACAGTATATACATATGAGATGAGTAATGTAGGGTATGTAAACATTATATAAAGTGGCATTGTTTAAAGTGGCTAGTGATACATTTATTACATCCAATTTTTTATTATTAAAGTGGCTAGAGATGAGTCAGTATGTTGGCAGCAGCCACTCAATGTTAGTGATGGCTGTTTAACAGCCTGATGGCCTTGAGATAGAAGCTGTTTTTCAGTCTCTCGGTCCCTGCTTTGATGCACCTGTACTGACCTCGCCTTCTGGATGATAGCGGGGTGAACAGGCAGTGGCTCGGGTGGTTGTTGTCCTTGATTATCTTTTTGGCCTTCCTGTGACATCGCTGGTGTAGGTGTCCTGGAGGGCAGGTAGTTTTCCCCCGGTGATGCGTTGTGCAGACCTCACTACCCTCTGGAGAGCCTTACGGTTGTGGGCGGAGCAGTTGCCGTACCAGGCGGTGATACAGCCCAACAGGATGCTCTCGATTGTGCATCTGTAAAAGTTTGTGAGTGTTTTTGGTGACAAGCCAAATTTCTTCAGCCTCCTGAGGTTGAAGAGGCGCTGCTGTGCCTTCTTCACCACGCTGTTTGTGTGGGTGGACCAGGGTTAACACGTTTAAATGCTTACTCACGTTGGCTGCAGTGAAGGAGAGCCCGGAGGTTTTGGTAGCGGGCCGTTTCAGTGCACTGTATTGTCCTCAAAGCGAGCAAAGAAGTTGTTTAGTTTGTCTGGGAGCAAGACATCGTGGTCCGCAACGGGGCTGGTTTTCCTTTTGTAGTCTGTGATTGACTGTAGACCCTGCCACAAGCCTCTCGTGTCTGAGCCGTTGAATTGCGACTCTACTTTGTTTCTATACTGACGCTTAGCTTGTTTGATTGCCTTCCGGAGGGAATTCGGGTCATGTTTCCGGTCACCTTGCCCTAATTAAAAGCAGTGGTTCGCGCTTTCAGTTTTGCGAGAATGCTGCCATCAATCCACGGTTTCTGGTTGGGGAAGGTTTTAATAGACGCTGTGGGTACAACGTCACCGATGCACTTGCTAATAAATTCGCTCACCGAATCAGCGTATTCATCAATGTTATTGTCCGACGCTACGCGGAACATATCCCAGTCCACGTGATCGAAGCAATCTTGAAGCGTGGAATCCGATTGGTTGGACCAGTGTTGAACAGACCTGAGCGCGGGAGCTTCCTGTTTTAGTTTCTGTCTATAGGCTGGGAGCAACAAAATGGAGTTGTGGTCAGATTTTCTGACAGGAGGGCGGAGGAGGGCTTTGTATGCGTCGCAGAAGTTAGAATAACAATGATCCAGGGTTTTGCCAGCCCGGGTCYCGCATTTGATATGCTAATAAAATATAGGGAGCCTTGTTTTCAGATTAGCCTTGTTAAAATCCCCAGCTACAATAAATGCAGACTCAGGATATGTGGTTTCCAGTTTACATAGAGTCAAATTAAGTTCTTTCAGGGCCGTCAATGTGTCTGCTTGGGGGGAATATACACGACTGTGATTATGATCGAATAGAATTCTCTTGGTAGATATTGCGGTCGGCATTTGATTGTATGGAATTCTAGGTCAGGTGAATAAAAGGACTTGAGTTCCTGTATGTTGTTATGATCACGCCACGTCTCGTTAATCATAAGGCATACAACCCCCGCCCTTCTTCTTACCAGATAGATGTTTGTTTCTGTCAGCGCGATGCGTGAAGAAACCAGGTGGCTGTACCGACTCTGATGACGTATCAGAGTGAGCCATGTTTCCGTGAAACAAAGAACGTTACAGTCTCTGATGTCTCTCTGGAAGGCAACCCTTGCTCGGATTTCGTCTACCTTGTTGTCAAGAGACTGGACATTGGCGAGTAGTATGCTCGGGAGCGGTGCTCGATGTGCCCGTCTATGGAGCCTGACCAGAAGACCGCTTCGTCTGCCCCTTCTGCGGCGCCGTTGTTTTGGGTCGCCATTGTCCTGGGTGGTGGACCAAACAGAGGATCCGCTTCGGGAAAGTCGTATTCCTGGTCGTAATCTTGGTGAGTTGACGTTGCTCTTATATCCAATAGTTCCTCCCGGCTGTATGTAATAAAACTTCAGATTTCCTGGGGTAACAATGTAAGAAATAACACATAAAAAAAACAAAATACTGCATAGTTTCCTACGAACGCGAAGCGAGGCGGCCATCTCTGTTGGCGCCGGAAAGGGACCGACACACATGCATATTGATACCACATACACATACCTCAATTACCTTGACTTACCCGTATCTTCGTAATTGTTATTTTTTCCTTTAGTTTATTTAGCAAATTTTTCTTACTTACTTTTTTAAAACTCTGCATTGTTGATTAAGGGCTCGTAAGTAAGCATTTTATGGTAAGGTCTACATCTGTTGAATTTGGCGCATGTGACAAATATGATTTGATTCGATTTGAGACTGATGCATTTGTTTACTGTGTTCTGTTGTCCTATTTGTATTTTGCTTCTATATGCATGGTCGAGAATGCTTGCAGAGGATGAGAGAGACATTTGGACTGGAGTTAATGTTGACCTGATGAGCGATGAAGAGGATGCCCTGCAAAACGGCAAACCAGTGTGTCTTTGTCAAGAACTACAGAGCTGCTTGGAAAGAGACCAGAGCACCTTGACGAGCCACACCACACGGATCATGTCTGGGGAGTTTTCTTCAAGGCAACCTACAGTAGATTCCACTGACCCCTCAACCCTCAAAACTATAGCAATACAGGAACCCCAATGGAGGCTCGCCATGGGCCAAACTGGATGACTCCTGTCAGTACTGTGATCTTTGAATTTGGAATATTCCTTTTCCTGAGGTAGCCCCCCCCCATGCAGAGTACTGGCAGGAGTCATCCAGCTTGGCCCAGGTCGAGCTAGGCCCTGCTTAGCCGAAATGCAGATACTATGACCCGCTTTCTCCTGCTCTACTGAAATAAATGATCCTTCAAGTGATTAAGTGGATTTGTGTGTTTTCTTTTCAAGGAACTAACATATGTTTTAGTATAGAGATGTTGTGAGGGGCTGGAAAAACCTCGATAGAGGTGCTTGAATTTTACTTCTGAAAAGGTGTAGGAACCCTGATGTGATATTAATAATACAAACAATTCAAAGTAATGCAGTCATAATTCACTGTAATTCATTAATTTTTAAAAATGTAAATGTTTTTAATATACTAGTCAAATCATTACTTTACTGTGAAATACTTGCTCATGAGCCCTTCCCAACGATGCAGAATATATATATTTTTATAATATATATAGTAACACAGGAGAAATAAAATACACCGGTATTTTACCGGTACCGGTACCAGATCAATGTGCAGAGGTACAATGTATTTGAGGTAGATACAGTGGGGCAAAAAAGTATTTAGGCAGCCACCAATTGTGCAAGTTCTCCCACTTAAAAAGATGAGAGAGGCCTGTAATTTTCATCATAGGTAAACTTCAACTATGACAGACAAAATGAGG
>NC_036856.1:32878672-32882621 GCF_002910315.2 Salvelinus sp. IW2-2015 | reverse complement strand
AAAAAAAAACCAGAAAATCACATTGTAGGATTTTTATGAATTTATTTGCAAATTATGGTGGAAAATAAGTATTTGGTCAATAACAAAAGTTTATCTCAATACTTTGTTATACAGTAATCCCTCGTTTATCGCGGGGTTACGTTCCGAAAATGACCCGCGATAAGTGAAATCCGCGAAATAGAATTTTTTTTTTTTTTTACAATTAGCAACTATTACATGTATACAAATACAGTGACTCACGTGTAGGCCGTTTCACTGCTCTTCAGACTGGGCCGCTGCATCCTGACTGCGCTCTGCAGTGTTCTCTTCTTCTGAAGCCCGCGGTGCAGGTGTGTTTGTTCGGGAGAAGAACATAGTGATAGGCAGCTGTTGTCGCTCTTTTTTCTTCTTTGCAAAAAGATCCTTGTACACCGACATGCCACCATCGATTACGTTGGAGAACTGTAATGAACGGCTCATCAAAGGGTCCCATTCCTCAGCTACTCGCTTAAGTTCAGTGGCCATTCGCACCATGGTTGCTAAGCGACCAAGCGTTAGTCCTTCCTTCCTTCCTGGCCAACTTAATGTAAATTTGCCAAGCTGTTTTATGTACGTACACATAACTGCACGAGACGACAAAATGATAGCACAATTCGTAGCATGTTGATACAAGAAGCGGGAGTGGTTTTAGCGAATCAGAATGCAGAGCACAATGCACCAAAAAAAAAAAAAAAATGCATTATGAAAATCCGCGAAATAGCGAATCCGCGATAGGTGAACCGCGAAGTGGCGAGGGATCACTGTATACCCTTGTTGGCAATGACAGAGGTCAAACGTTTTCTGTAAGTCTTCACAAGGTTTCACACACTGTTGCTGGTATTTTGGCCCATTCCTCCATGCAGATCTCCTCTAGAGCAGTGATGTTTTGGGCTGTTGCTGGGCAACACGGACTTTCAACTCCCTCCAAAGATTTTCTATGGGGTTGGGATCTGGAGACTGGCTAGGCCACTCCAGGACCTTGAAATGCTTCTTACGAAGCCACATCCTTCGTTGCCCGGGCGGTGTGTTTGGGATCATTGTCATGCTGAAAGACCCAGCCACGTTTCATCTTCAATGCCCTTGCTGATGGAAGGAGGTTTTCACTCAAAATCTCACGATACATGGCCCCATTCATTCTTTCCTTACACGGATCAGTCGTCCTGGTCCCTTGCAGAAAAACACCCCAAAGCATGATGTTTCCACCCCCATGCTTCACAATAGGTATGGTGTTCTTTGGATGCAACTCAGCATTCTTTGTCCTCCAAACACGACGAGTTGAATTTTACCAAAAAGTTATATTTTGGTTTCATCTGACCATATGACATTCTCCCAATCTTCTTCTGGATCATCCAAATGCTCTCTAGCAAACTTCAGACGGGCCTGGACATGTACTGGCTTAAGCAGGGGGACACGTCTGGCACTGCAGGATTTGAGTCCCTGGCGGCGTAGTGTGTTACTGATGGTAGGCTTTGTTACTTTGGTCCCAGCTCTCTGCAGGTCATTCACTAGGTCCCCCCGTGTGGTTCTGGGATTTTTGCTCACCGTTCTTGTGATCATTTTGACCCCACGGGGTGAGATCTTGCGTGGAGCCCCAGATCGAGGGAGATTATCAGTGGTCTTGTATGTCTTCCATTCCTAATAATTGCTCCCACAGTTGATTTCTTCAAACCAAGCTGCTTACCTATTGCAGATTCAGTCTTCCCAGCCTGGTGCAGGTCTACAATTTTGTTTCTGGTGTCCTTTGACAGCTCTTTGGTCTTGGCCATAGTGGAGTTTGGAGTGTGACTGTTTGAGGTTGTGGACAGGTGTCTTTTATACTGGATAACAAGTTTAAACAGGTGCCATTAATACAGGTAACGAGTGGAGGACAGAGGAGCCTCTTAAAGAAGAAATTACAGGTCTGTGAGAGCCAGAAATCTTGCTTGTTTGTAGGTGACCAAATACTTATTTTCCACCATAATTTGCAAATAAATTCATAAAAAATCCTACAATGTGATTTTCTAGATTTTTTTCCTCATTTTGTCTGTCATAGTTGAAGTGTACCTATGATGAAAATCATCTTTTTAAGTGGAGAACTTGCACAATTGGTGCTGACTAAATACTTTTTTGCCCCACTGTATGTACATAAAGGCAGGGTAAAGTAACTAGGTAAAGGAGCTATTAGATAATAATAAGAGACTAAGGCAAGCTAGCAATAACTAGCATTAGCATTCAGTAGGGAGAGTAAGCATGTGCAACCTGAACAAGTGTACAATTATTTACTGGCAAATATGGGAGAGACGTGAGCGGACGTGGAATGAGATGTAGTGCAACTGACGTCAAACTGGAATTTCAAGACGTGTTCCTGGTAAATGGGTGGATGTGTGTGGTCGTTTCTGGGGATTTACTGAACCGTTTCCGGAATATACATGTTCATGCACTGGAGTGTTCTACCTGTAAAGTGTCTTTCCTGGGTCTAGACTGAATGTGTGTGTCCTCCTCAGTGCAGACCTGGGTCTAGACTGAATGTGTGTGTCCTCCTCAGTGCAGACCTGGGTCTAGACCACTTTGCCATGAGAAGGTTCTACAACGACAAAGTATCTTCCCTGATGAATCCCTCGCAGAAACGGTAAGTAACCACCCCACACAAAGCAAATTTGATTGGTTAACATCAAGTTCACAGAAGCTCCTCTGCACAACAGATCAATATAGTTCGAAGGTCAACTGTCTGGTCATCAGTGAGCTTCAGATGTGGCCTTCTGGCTGAGGGCTTCCTTGTTCTGAAATTTGACCTGATATCACAGCGGTCAGGTGTCAGACTTGGGAGGTCAATCACTTGACATACAGTCTCCCTCTCCCCCCTCTCTCTCTCTCTAGGTATGTGTGGATGTTCAGCAGTCTGCTGAGGGGAGTTATGAACATGGATCACTCTCCTCTCTTCCTCCTTTGTGTGGTTCTTCACGGCGTGCCCAACATCAATTCTGAGGGAGGTTAGAAACCCATACAATCACTATACTACACCTCTCACGTCACAGTGATACACACTGTTCTCAGATTTACATTTTATGATGCACTACTGAATGAGCGATGTATATTTCCTGTTTGTGTTGTCTGCAGGATGTCGTCTGTTCCTGAGAGTGTACCAGAGCCTGCAGGTCGTCTGCACTTCAGCAGTCTAGTGAGATACCATACTCATTGACAATTCATTTGGATGTTCCTGATAGTCATAGTATCAACAAACGATCTGTTGAAAAGCAACTATTTGCTAAGGTTACAGTTACACTCTTAGAAAAAAGGTGCTATCTAAAACCTAAAAGGGTTCCTTAGCTGTCCCCATAGAACACTTTGAAGAACCCCTTTTGAGTTCCATGTAGAACCCTTTACACAGAGGAACCCAAAATAGTTCTACCTGGAACCAAAAACGAACCTATGGCAGCGGGGACACCATTTATTTACACCAGAATTTCTGGCGACCAAATTTTTTGCCCAAATCTACTGACACAACCTTAAAATCTGTAAATGTAGATTTTTACATGAAAAAACAACCTTCAATGCATTGTATTTTCATTTCTTATCAAAATGGAAAGAAACCAATAAATACATTTACCAATACATTTTTTTTCTCCAAATGATCTTCCTCAAACACTGTATATTGTCCAATAGAATCATCTGTTCTCTTATTTTTTTGCTCCTAAAAATACAATTAAAAAGCATAATAATAATTGGTGACCCCACTGCAATTCCCTGCGACCCCGACTTTGAATACCACTGTTGTAAGGGTGTGTGCTGGTGGCAAGGAAGTCAGGCGCAGGAGATCGAACTTGCTATAAACGGAGCAGTTTAATAAGCGCTCGAAAACCAAAATATACAAAATAATACAAGTGGGTACAAAACCCGTCGCACACCAGAACATAACTTGCACAATGCTTACAAACAAACAATCACCGACAAG
>NC_036856.1:32872768-32877710 GCF_002910315.2 Salvelinus sp. IW2-2015 | reverse complement strand
AGACATGAGGGGAAAACAGAGGGTTAAATACACAACATGTAATTGATGGATTGGAACAGGCGTGATACAAGACAAGACAAAAACCAAAGGAAAATGAAAGAGATCAGCAATGGCTAAAAGTCGGTACTTCGGACCGCGAACGAACAAAGGAAGGGACCGAACTTCGGCGGAAGTCGTTGAACAACTGTCCTACGGGGACCGCTGCAGAACCTTTTAAAAAAATTGTAGGGTTAGGTTTTAGAATAATGGTAAAAGGGTAATGTTAGGTTTAGGGTTAGTAAATATTACTGAAGTCGTTGTAGATATGTCTGTAGAGGCAATCAGCATTGCTAGCTGGTGGGGTTTAGCGGTTTTCTGTGGTAGTTTCTGTACAGCACTTTGTGACTTCTGCTGATGATACAGATGGAATTCTCGCTCCTCTCTCTCTCTCTCTCTCTCTCTCTCTCTCTTTAATCTTTCTCTTTCTCTCTGTGTAAATATTGTCACAGGCTAACCTTGGTCTAATCACCAGGTGATGAGTGCAGGCGCTAAAATACAGACGAAAGCCAACGCATGCAGGTAGACATGCACACATACAGATAGAGATGGATGATCAACTTCCCTCCCTTTTCCAGATCCCAGGTTTCCAGACGATGGGAAAGTTGAGTTGGTGTTCTCTGAAAATCCTGAGAAGATGCCAGGTAATTCCCGGCCGTCATCGTTGTTAGGCATAATCCTAATCTCCCCTTCAAACCACCATTGGTCCAACGAACACACACCTGGACCACCAACACAGCTGGTGTGGCTGACTAACAGCCCCTGCCAACCCCCTCACCCTACAGTCACACATCCTGTGTGGGACTATTTAAAAGTTCCAATTCGTCACGATGCATGAGTGATGCGAACTGTTTTTGACACGTTGAGGTAATGTCCAGACAGATAAAGTTGGGGGATGTTCCCATTTATTGAATAAAATAATAATATGACAGATTAAACCTGATGATTTACCATGGTGGTGACGATTTGTGGTTGAGTAATCTGGGTTAAAGGCAACCTTGTGAATAGCTGTAAAAACCATGTGAATCTCCTGTTCACCCATGTTCACCCTACTACCTGGTTACCTGTGATCTTATACACCTGAGCCATCACCTGACCTACCACCTGACCCATAACCTCAGTGAGACTGCTCTCTAGTGGTGAGAACTGACAGCCCAAAACAGACAAAACTAGACAAACACAAACCCTATCAAAATGGCTCTTATATATCTTGTCAGCTGCCGTCACAGCCCTTCACCCTGCAGTCACACATCCTGTCAGCTGCCATCACAGCCATTCACCCTGCAGTCACACATCCTGTCAGCTGCTGTCACAAAAGAACAGAACAGAGCAGAACAGAGCAGAACAGAACAGAACAGAGCAGAACAGAACAGAACAGAACAGAGCAGAACAGAACAGAGCAGAACAGAACAGAACAGAGCAGAACAGAACAGAACAGAGCAGAGCAGAGCAGAACAGAGCAGAGCAGATCAGAACAGAACAGAGCAGAACAGAACAGAACAGAACAGAGCAGAACAGAACAGAGCAGAGTAGAACAGACAAATATCATGACTCACTATCAAATCAAAACCAATCCCTCTGAGACCACCACATCAGAATTGTTCACCTGTTCAGTTAGTCTGAACAGACACAGAAATGTCTGTTTCATAATATGCGTGTGAGCAGAAATTGTGCAAAAAGATTTGACCAAAGCAATCAGCACACTGCAGAGACGGAATGGCTAACTGTAACACACACTGCTCTGTAACACACACTGCTCTGTAACACACACTGCTCTGTAACACACACTGCTCTGTAACACACACTGCTCTGTAACACACTGCTCTGGTAACACGACACGCTTCTGTAACATAGTTGACACTGGCTTAGAGAGATGCGGAATGCTTAACGTGTAAAACACCAGTCATGCTGGTTTCGTAGTAGCAGCGCACTGCTCTAGTAATACACACACTGCAGGAGACGAATGGCTTAACTGTAACATTGCACAACTCTTCGCTGTAAGCACCGCTGCTCTGGTAAACACACACTGCTCTGTAACGACACACTGCTACTGTAAACAGCGCCAGGGTCTCCTCTGTAACACACATGATGTCTGCGTCTGTAACACAGTTTGCTGTTTTACGATCTCCCTGGCTGTAGAACGACAGGGCACTGCTTGTAAACACCACTGTGCTTTCTTGGTAACTCACTGCTCTGGTAAACACAGCTCTGCTGTGAACGAATCACTTGGCTGCTGTATACACAGCACTGCCTGTAACACACACTGCTGCTGTAAACACACTCGTCTGTAACACACACGTGGTGACCTCTGTACGACACACTGCCTGCTGTAACAGCAGATGACAGAGTTGAACAGCTGCTTTCTGTGAAGAGCTACACTGTCCTCTGTGTAACCACACTTGCTCTGTAACACACACTGCTCTGTAACACATCTGGCTTGTAACATAACTCTTTGTATAACAGTCAGCTCTCTGTAAACACACATGTGTCTGTAACACACACTGCTCTGTAACACACCTGCTCTGTAACACACACATCTCTGTAAACCTCCGGTAACACACACTGCTCTGTAAACACAGTCGCACACCTGCTCCTGTAACACACCACAACTGCCTGTAACACACATCTCGCTTGTTAACAACACTGCTGCTGTGAACACCAGCACTCTCTGCTAACACAGGCTCTGTAATCACACACTGTCGTAACACTCACTGCTTGTAAACAACACTGCTTCACTACAGGAAACCGAATAAATGCTCTTTACACACACATCACCCAGGAATGCAGATCCCAAGAGTACAGGCAAATGGAGCGACAGAGCAGAACTGACAGAGCTCAGGATTGCAAACCATCCATACACTAAACACACCTCCCACTTTGCTCCTCGACATACTCAATCAGCAACAAGCACGTGTTGCACACAACTCCACACAAAAATGGATAAGAATTACATATTTTCCACATTTTCTACAATATTTTTGAAGTAAGTAGAACAAGGTCCTCGCTGCGACATGGGGGGATCAGTTGATGTTGTTACAGAAGTATATTGAGTGTTTCCTTGACAAGCTGGACGTTGTGCAACAAACCCATGACTGAGATTTGTCTCTGTTTCTCAGTCTCTCTCTCTCTCCTCTGTTTTCTCTCTATATGGTTGTTGTCTCTGAAGGCAGTGGTATGGCAAAACGGACCCTCTTGTCATCGTGGACTACGATACCTGGGACCCCTGGTTCGACGGATCCTATGAGTACATCTCTCTCTGAAGGACTAGGTATTGTAACTCAAGGATGTTACTCTCTCCTGAAGAACTAGGTATTGTACATCTCTCTGAAGGGAACTAGGTATTGTAAATCTTCCAGAAGACTAGGTATTGTAAATTCCTGAAGGACTAGGATTGTAACATCTCTCCTGAGGACTAGGTATTTGTTAACATCATCTCAGAAGGATAGGTGATTGACATCTCTCCGAAGGAACTAGGTATTGTAAAATCTCTCCTGAGGACTAGGTATTGTAACATCTCTCCTGAAGGACTAGGTAATGTAACATCTCTCCAGAAGGTACTAGGTTATTGTAACCATTCTCCTGAAGGACTAGGTAGTGTAACTCTCTCCAGAAGGACTAGGTATTTGTAACATCTCTCCTGAGGATAGGTATTGTAACAGTCTCTGCCTGAAGGACTAGGTATTGTAACATTCGTCGTGAAGGACTAGGTGATTCGATATAGTATGTGTTTCAGAAGGACTAGGTATTGTAACATCTCTCCTGAAAGGACTGAAGGTATTGTAACATTCTCCTGAAGACTAGGTATTTGTATACATCTCTCCTGAAGACTAGGCTATTTGGTACACTGCTCAGAAGGACGAGGTTTGTACATCTTCTCCTGAGAGGACTAGGTATTGTAACGATGTCTCTGAAGGACTAGGTATTGTAACATCTCGTCTCCTGATAGACTAGGTATTGTAAACATCTTCCTGAAGGCTTAGAGGTATTGTAGACATCTCTCCAGAAGGGACTAGGGTATTTGTGAGCATCGTCTCCGAGAAGAACTAGGGTATTGTAACATTCTCTTCCAGAGGAGCTAGGTTTTGTACATCTCTCAGAAGGAGTGAATGGTATTTGGTGAACTCTCTTCCTGAAGATCGGGGTGATGGTACGATCGCTCTCCTGAAGAACTCAGTATTGTAAAGTCTCTCCAAGAAGCTAGGTTGGGGGTAACATCTCTCCAGAAGGACTAGGTAATTGGTAACATGTCTCTTGTAGAAGCTAGGTATTTAACGTCTTCAAGAAGGACTGTAGGGATGTGTGGATGATTTGTACATCTCGTCCGAGGAAGGAGGCTAGGGTATTGTAACATCTCTCTGAAGGGATTAGGTATTGTAACATCTCTCCAGAAGGACTTAGGTTATGTAACATCTTCGACGAAGGACTAGGTATTGTGAATCTGCTCTTCTGAAGGACGCGTAGGGTATGTGGTGAACTATGTCTCTCCAGAATGGACTAGGTTTTGTAACATTCTCTCAGAAGGACAGGTATTTGTATACATTCTCCTGAGGACTAGGTATTGTGAACATCGTCTCCAGAGGAGCAGGTATTTGGTATACTAGATCTCTCCAGAGGGAGGATGGTGTAACATCTCGCAGAGGCTGAGGTTGTAGATTTTCTGAGGCTAGTATTTGTACATCTCTCCAGAAGGTTAGGTTGTGTAAGCGATCTTCCCTGAAGGTAGTATTGTAGAAGTCTCTCTAGAAGGACTAGGGTATTGTAACTCTTCTTCCAGAAGCATAAGGTATGTACATTTCCAGAAGGATAGGTATGTAACATTGCGTCTCTGAAGGACTAAGGAATGTGTACAATCTCCTGAGGACTGTGTATGTAACAATCTTTCTCCTAGAAGACTGAGGTATGTAAC
>NC_036856.1:32867133-32869633 GCF_002910315.2 Salvelinus sp. IW2-2015 | reverse complement strand
TCAACAATCTGGCTGCTAAGGCAGTTTTATGAATGAGACAAGAAGTTCATCCTAAATGGCAACCTATTCACTATATAGGGCACTACTTTTGACCAGCGTTATATGGGCCCTGGTCAAATGCAATAGGGTTCTTCGGTTGTCCCCATAGATCCATGTAGAACCGTCGGTGAAAAGGGTTCTACGTGGAACCCAAAAAGGTTAGACCTGGAACCAACAAAGGATTCCCCTATGGGGACTACCAAATAACCAAATACAGTACTAGATAGTACATTTTATAGATAGTTCTAGATAGTACATTGTATAGTAACATACACTAGGAGTGTTACTATACATGTGTTGTTACAGTATGTTATTGTTGCTCTTCAGGGTGGAAATGTCTCAACAGCTTCCCACAGATGGAGGAAATTGTGTGTGTGTTATCTAATATCAACATCTGGTGCAAATTCATACCACACTGTATGCTACTATGCATGTGCTGTTACAGGAAGTTTATTTTATGATTTTATTCAGGGTGGATTTTTTCTTCTTACAGTAACAGATTACCCCAGATCCTCCTATACAATGCCTTGCAAAAGTATTCAGACCCATTGGAATTCTTCATAGTGTATTGTGTTACAAAGTGGGATTAAAATTGATTTCATTGTACTGTTTTACAACAATCTACACAAAATACTCTGTAATGTCAAAGTGGTTGAAAAATTCCACTTTTTAGATTCAATTAAATAAAATACCTAAAATATAGTTGTCAGTTCCCTGAGTCAATTCCTGTTAGAAACACCTCTGGCATCATTACAGCTGTGAGTCTTCTTGGGTAAGTCTTTAAAAGCTTTGCACACCTGGATTGTGCAATATTTGTCCATTATTTCTTTCAAAATTCTTCAAGCTCTGTCAAAATGTTGGACGGCAATTTTCAAGTCTCGCCATAGATTTTCAAGCAGATTTAAGTCAAAATGGTGACTTGGCCAGTCAGGAACTTTCACTGTCTTCTTGGTAAGCAACTCCAGTGTAGATTTGGCTAGGTTATTGTCCTGCTGAAAGGTGAATTCCTCTCCCAGTGTCTGGTGTAAAGCAGACTAAAGCAGGTTTTCCTCTAGGATTTTACCTGTACTTAGTTCCATCTCGTTTCTTTTCATCCTGAAAAACTACACAGTCTTTGCCGATGTCAAGCATACCCATACCATGATGCAGCCACCACCATGCTTGAAAATAAGGAGGCAGTATCTCAGTGATGTGTTGTGTTGGATTTGCCCCAAATATAAGGCTTTGCATTTATGCCAAAAAGTCTATTCCTTTGCTATTTTTGTTATTTTCAGTATTATTTTACCGCCTTGTTGCATAGAAGATGCATGTTTTGGAATATTTTGAATGTTTGTATTCTTCTTCTTTAGGTCATTTTTGTGGATTCACAACAATGTTGTTGATCCATCCTCAGCCATTGAACTCTGTAGCTGTTTTAAAATCACCAATGGCCTAATGGTAACATCCCTGAGCAGTTTCATGCCTGTCCTGTAGTTCAGTTCAGAATGACGTCTGTATCGTTGATGTGTCTGGGTGGTTTAATATATAATCCACAGTATCATTATTAACTTGACCATGCTTAAACATATATTCAATGTCTGATTTGTTATTGTTACCCATCTATCAATCACTGCCCTTCTTTATGAGGCTTTCGGAAATCTCCCTGGTCTTCGTAGTTGAATCTGTGCTTGAAATTCAATACTTGACTGAGGAAAGGAGAGAGATGGGGAGAGAGGAAGGGGGTAGTCATTCAAAAATCAATTCAACTCCTATTTAATTTCACAACCAGAGTGAGTTCCATGTAAGTATTATGTGATTTGTTAAGCCCAAATTTGGACTCCTGAACTAATTTAGGCTTGCCTAAGCAAAGGGGTGAATCATTATGCAATGAATATAATTTTGTTAATGATAAAAAAAATGTTTTATCAAAATATATAATAATTGTTTTTTCTTCCACTTTGACATTACAGAGTATTTTGTGTAGATTGTTGACAAAAAATCTATTATTTAATCCACTTTCTAACACAAGAAACTGTAAAGAATCCAGGGGGCTCGAATACTTTTGCAAGCACTGTATGTGAGGAAATTGTTTGTGTTAAATTTTTTGTGGAGTTGTATAAAGCCCTGACGTTAGTAGCCTCAGCAGTTAGCCACTGTCTTTCGGTTTACTCTGAACGTTAAGGGTTAACGCTTTAGAGTCACGGTTAGTGTGTGTGTTGTGTGTGTGTGTGTGTTGTGTGTGTGTGTGTGTGTGTGTGTTGTGTGTGTGTGGTGTGTGTGTGTGTGTGTGTGGTGTGGTGTTGTGGTGTGTTGTGTGTGTGATGTGTGTTACCTCATTGATCCTCACTGTCTCTGTTATTTTTGTCTTCTCTTTTGGCTTTTCCAAGTGTCTGTTTGTTCATACGCTTTTCCAAGTGATCTGTTCGTGGCGGCCATAGGCTTTTCCAAAGTGTCTGGGTCCCATAGGCTTTTTCCAAGTGTC
>NC_036856.1:32856659-32866750 GCF_002910315.2 Salvelinus sp. IW2-2015 | reverse complement strand
CACCCTTACGAGATGTTGTATGTATGGGGGAGAGAGGAAGGGGGTAGTCATTCAAAAATCATTCAACTCCTATTTAATTTCACACCAGAGTGAGTTCCATGTAACGTATTATGTGATTTTGTTAAGCCCAAATTTGGACTCCTGAACTAGATTTAGGCCTTGGCCTAAGCAAAGGGGGTGAAATCATTATGGCAATGAATATAATTTTGTTTATGATAACAAAAAATGTTTTATGCAAAATATATAATAATTGTTTTTTCTTCACTTTGACATTACAGAGATTTTGTGTAGATTGTTGACACAAATCTATTTTAAATCCACTTTCTAACACAAGAAACTGTAAAGAATCCAGGGGGGTCTGAATACCTTTTGCAACCGCACTGTATGTGAGGAAATTGTTTTGTGTTAAATTTTTTTCAAAGTGTCTGTGTCCCATAGGCTTTTCCAAAGTGTCTGGGTCCCATAGGCTTTTCCAAAGTGTCTGTGTCCCATAGGCTTTTCCAAAGTGTCTGTGTCCCGAAGGCTTAAGATTCTTTACTTGTTCATTCATATTCCATGTATTCCATTCTGGTCTGGGTGAGCTAGGTGTTAGGCGGTGTGATGTAGCGTGTGTTTGTGTTGCCTGCATATTGAACGCTGCTGGTGGTTGACTGTGAACACGCTAGCTAACAGGCTAATGCCGTGCTATCTGTCATATCAGAGCCCAGGTGGAGGGAGGGGTCCTCTGCTCTGTCAGGCTTGGTGTGTTCTTTCTGAGACAGAAGCGACTACGCAGATAAAGACGCACACGCAACGTAGAGCTCACACAAAGACACTGCTGTTATCTAGATGGAGTGTGTCTGGTCTGGAGACAAGGCAAACGTGTGTGTGTGTGCATGTATCTGTGAATGTGTGTGTGTGTCAGAGGATGACTAAGAGAGGAGGGTAAGGGTTCTAGGTTGTAAAGCGTGTACTATGTGTGACTCAGTAGATGTCTATGTGTGTAAATATTCACTATTTGTTATGGCTGTCTGTCTTACTCTTCCTCTCCTCCTCTTACTCAGCTCTGCCTCGTAGCCCGGGCCCTGTCGATGGCAACCTATACGCCAGAGTAAGGAAGGGAAGTAGTGACGAAGGAGCTCCGTTTCACCTGGCAACCAGCTACCCTATCCCCAGTGGCCTTAAACTGTCAGCCAGCAAAGACTCAGGCCTCTCTATCGCCTCCCAGAGGACCGGAGGTATTACTGCTGTGAGCCCCAGGAGAGGGCCCAGTCAGGACGAACTTACCCAGCTCAGGCGGCTTCTATCTGAGGTCGGCCTGGAGCCTCATCTGGAGGACATGACTGACCTCCCAGCCTCCTGTAACGCAGCGAGGGAGATGAAGGGGGACGAGGCTGGGTTAGGGCAGCCTGTGAAGGCCTCTCCTAGCGAGAGGGAGTCAGACATCCTTTATGATGACGAGGTTAGCCCCGAGGCTAGCATTGGCTCGTTCTCCTCTGAGTGCATACTTGAAGCCCAGGGAGTGGTCCAGAGTGGAAGTGGATACTCCACCCCCTCCACCCAATCATGGGTGCAGCAGCAGCAGATAGTCGTCAGGGGGCAGGACAGCCCTGTGGATACACTTTCTCTGATTGGTCCAAACAACTTGTCACTTCCAGACACGCCCAATAGGGGGAGCAGCAGCAGAGAGTCGGTGCAGAGAGGAGTGGAGGGAGGGGTGGGGT
The DNA here is from genome assembly GCF_002910315.2 of Salvelinus sp. IW2-2015. Taxonomy (NCBI): domain Eukaryota; kingdom Metazoa; phylum Chordata; class Actinopteri; order Salmoniformes; family Salmonidae; genus Salvelinus; species Salvelinus sp. IW2-2015. The sequence goes on along the minus strand of NC_036856.1, from coordinate 32,865,047 downwards.
TGCCTGTACACACCACCCATACACCGTTGCCCTCAGGGGAACCTTGCGGGCAGGAGGAGCTTGCCTCGTTAGCCACAGACATTGATGAGTCCATCGAGCAGCTTAACCAGCTGATCCTAGATCTGGACCCCACCTTCATACCTGTTCCCACCCGACACACCCCCCTCCCCCTTGCTCTCTCCACTTCCCTCTACACCAATGGTAACAACCATACGACGACACATGCCAACGCCAGCCAATCAGGTGAGACCATAATTTAATAAATGTATTTGAGATACAGTAGAATCACAAGGAAAGGTACAGTAGAATCACAAAGGTTTATTCCCTCCCATGTTCCAGTCTATTGTCCTCAGTAACAGTAGAATTATCAAATTTAGGAGGCCTCATCTCACAGAGGCGTGGTTATGGAAGCACATGTAAGGGAAACAGATCAACAGTGGGCTTATACATTACAGCTGTACTGTTAAAGATTTCCAGTGGAATCCCTCAGAGACATACCATAAAACAGCTGTCTGTCTGTCTGTCTGTCTGTCTGTCTGTCTGTCTGTCTGTCTGTCTGTCTGTCTGTCTGTCTGTCTGTCTGTCTGTCTGTCTGTCTGTCTGCTCTGTCGTCTGTCTGTCTGTCTGTCTGTCTGTCTGTCTGTCTGTCTGTCTGTCTGTCTGTCTGTCTGTCTGTCTGCTCACTCATGTCCTCACTCAACTCACTCAACATCCACCTCACTCACCTCACTCACTCACTCACTCACTCACTCTACTCACTCACCATCACTACTCACTCACATCACTCACTCACTCACTCACTCACTCACTCACTCACTCACTCACTCACTCACTCACTCACTCACTCACTCACTCACTCACTCACTCACTCACTCACATGATGCCAGATGCCAGGCTAAAGAAAATAAAGTTGTTCCAGTTTTCAGATGTTTATAGTGGTGCAGGTAAAGAGCTAGGTTTGGCATGTTCTCATAGCAGAGTTCAACACAGACACTTTATACACCTTAATGTAACACTACCTGGCTGTGAAATACCCTTCTAGCCAAGGGAAGTCTGGCATGGTCCAGGGCTTGTCCACTGTGTTTGCTGAGTGGGTGTAAAAGTTTGCTTAAGCCGGTAATAGATGCTTCTATATAAACAGTGTAAAATCAGTGCCTCATAAGTACAGTACAGTAAATGACAAATTAACATCTTTAACATATTTTTTAAGCAACTGGAAGAAATGTCTTCACAGCCAGGAGTACATGTACTATAGCAGAACCCAATCAAACTTAGCTGTAGTTGTTGCAGGTGGAACTGTACTGTATGTACTGTATGTATTGTACTGTACTGTATGTACTGTATGTATTGTACTGTACTGTATGTACTGTATGTACTGTACTAAGTACTGTACAGTATGTACTGTACTGTACTCTATGTACTGTACTGTATGTACTGTACTGTATGTACTGTATGTACTGTATGTACTGTACTGTATGTGCTGTACTGTATGTACTGTACTGTATATACTATATTCTATGTACTGTACTCTGTGTATTGTTTGGACTCTATGTACTGTACTGTATGTATTGTACTGTTCTGTATATACTGTAATATATGACTGTATGTACTGTACTGTAGTGTACTGTACTGTATGTACTGTATGTATGTACTGTATGTGCTATACTGTATGTACTGTATGTACTGTATATTACTGTATGTACTGTACTGTATGTATGTACTGTATGTACTGTACTGTATGCACTTTACGGTATGTACTGTACTGTATGCACTGTAATATATGTACTGTATGTACTGTACTGCACTGTAATGTATGTCCTGTGCTCTATGTACTGTATGTACTGTACTGTATGTACTGTGCTGTACAATATGTACTGTATGTACTGTACTTTACTGTATGTACTGTACTTTACTGTATGTACTGTGCTGTGCTATACTTTATGTACTGTATGTACTGTAATATATGTACTGTATGTACTGTACTGTATGTACTGTGCTCTACGTACTGTACTGTTTGTACTGTACTGTACCGTATGTACTGTATGTACTGTACTTTACTGTATGTACTGTGCTGTGCTATACTTTATGTACTGTATGTACTGTAATATATGTGCTGTATGTACTGTACTGTATGCACTGTACTGTATGTACTGAACTGTATGTACTGTATGTACTGTACTGTATGTACTGAACTGTATGTACTGTATGCACTGTACTGTATGTACTGTAATGTATGTACTGTATGTACTGTAATGTATGTACTGTATGTACTGTATATTACTGTATGTACTGTATGTACTGTACTATACTGTACCCTACCATACTATACTCTACTGTATGTATTGTACTGTATGTACTGTACTGTACTACTGTATTGTACTGTATTGTACTCTACTGTATGTACTGTAATATATGTACTCTACAGTATGTACTCTATGTACTGTACTGTATGCACTGTACTGTATTGTGCTCTACTGTATGTACTGTATGTTTCAGGACAAGGGGATATTGTGACAACTAACTGATACTGTAAAGGTTAAAATTTTTACTTGGACTTCCAGTCATACAGTATGATCAGTGAGGTGTTTATTCCACTACCRATCTACCTTCCTAGCTACCCCCTGCTAGTTCTGTCCTGTGTGTTTATTTCAAGTTTATTTGGCATGTGCACATGATACAGAAGGCGTAAAACAGTACAGTGAAATGCTTTCCCAACAATGCAATATTCAATATCAAGAATAGAGAAATAATATAAACAGGTGAATATGAGCAGCACAKGGGCTACATTACAACAACAGGAGTGGAGTTAAGCATGTAGATCAGAGCAACTTGATCAGTTGGACCCAGTCCCAGACAGATGGAATAGGAACATATGGAAATGTTTTGGAATCTAGCATAAAGAGAGTGTGTGTTGGTACCTACCATAGAGAGTAATCACACATTCCCAAATCCATTTCAGATGTTTTGGAAACCCTGCGCTCCAGGGAAGACCTGCTCCGATTACAGAATGACGGTAATTCCAGACACCCTTCCGAACACCCCACTGAGGGCCTTGCAGTAATTCACAGTGATTCATATCGCCATGGCAGCCAGATTTGCATGTCGCGATGACAGCAAGCTTTGAAGTGATGCAGAGGAAGGGAGACACCATTGAGTAGCAACGAGCATGCCTCACCCACCTGAGGATGTATTTTCAGACATCTAATTCCTGTGTTTGAGGGGTGAAAAATCCTATTGTCACTTAATCTTGCAGGATTGATGTGCTTTCATTTTACTCCTATGACTCTTTTATACTTTTATTGCCTGTTGTTTTTTCCCCGTTAACATTACTAATGCGGAAATGTGTAATGACCTGTCCAAAAAAACCCAGTAATGGCTGAAATAGGCTCAATGGAATACATCGTCTTTTTTTTCCTTTTTTCTTTTTTTTTCTCCCCAATTTCGTGGTATCCATACAGTAGTTACTGGTCTTGTTTCTATCGCTACAAACTCCCGTACGGGCTCGCGGAGAGAAGAAGGTCGAGGCCATGCGTCCTCCGAAACACAACCCAACCAAGCCTCACTGCTTCTTAACACAGCAGCGGCATCCAACCCGGAAGCCAGCCGCACCAATGTGTCAGAGGAAACACCGTACACCTAGCGACCTGGTCAGCGCACACTGTGCCCGCGCCCGCCACAGGAGTCGCTAGTGCGCGATGAGAAAAGGATATCCCTACCGGCCAAACCCTCCCTAACCCGGACGACGCTAGGCAATTGTGCGTCGCCCCATGGACCCTCCCGGTCGCGGCCGGCTGCGACAGAGCCTGGGCTCAAACCCAGAGTCTCTGGTGCACAGCTAGCACTGCGATGCAGTGCCTTAGACCACTGGCCACCCGGGAGGCAATATATCGTCTTTCTGTTGAATCTATAAGATCACTAAAGCTTCGTCTGGATTTATAGCACCATCTCAACACTTACATCACAAGAAAAGAAATGAGTAACACATTTTGGTGGAATAAAAAAAAGTGATAATTAAATACAGTTGAAATGTTTACAAATTAGTTGCGCTGAAATGAAAGCAACTTCCGCATATGAACACTTAGATGATAGTTATGTCTGATCTTGCAAACAATGCCAAGTATGTTTAGATGGGTAATCTAGAGCCAAGCGTGTTGATTTCAGTTCAGGTGACTGCAGGTAGAGTAGATAGAGCAGGTAGGGTAGACAGAGCAGGTAGAGTAGATAGAGCAGGTAGAGTAGACAGAGAAGGTACAGAGCAGGTAGAGTAGACAGAGCAGGTAGAGAGAAAAGAAGGTAGAGTAGAAAGAGAAGGTAGAGTAGACAGAGCAGGTTAGAGTAGACAGAGCAGGTAGAGTAGACAGAGAAGGTAGAGTAGACAGAGCAGGTAGGGTAAACAGAGCAGGTATAGGAGACAGAGAAGGTAGAGTAAGACAGAGCAGGTAGAGTAAGACAGAGTAGGTAGCAGTAGACAGAGAAGGTAGATGTAGACAGAGCAGGTAGAGTAGACAGAGCAGGTAGTGTGGACAGAGCAGGTAGGCGTAGACAGAGCAGGTAGGGTAGACAGAAGAAGGTAGAGTAGACAGAGCAGGTAGAGTACACAGAGCAGTAGAGTCGACAGAGCAGGTAGAATTAAGACAGAGCAGCTGGTAGACAGAGCAGGTGGGTAGACAGAGAAGGTAGAGTAGACAGAGAAGGTAGAGTGAGATCAGAGCAGTATGAGTACGCACAGAGAAGTAGAGGTAGACAGAGCAGGTAAGAGTAGACAGAGGCAGGTAGAGTAGACAAGGAGGAGCTAGGGTAGACAGAGCAGGTTAGAGTAGACAGAGCAGTAGAGTAGATAGAGCAGGTAGAGTAGACAGAGAAGTAGGGTAGACAGAGCAGTAGGGTAGACAGAAAGGTAGAGTCAGACAGAGCAGGTAGATATAGACCGAGCAGGTAGGGTAGACCAGAGCAGGTAAGAGTAGCACAGAAGAGGAGAGTACAGACAGAGCTAGAGTAGTACAGAGCAGGTAGGTAGACAGAAGCAGGTAGAGTGCGGCGCAGTTTGTAGACCAGCAGAGGTAGAGTAGACAGAGCAGGTAGAGTAGCCAACAGGGACAGAGCAGGTAGTGTGGACAGAGGCATGTAGGGTAGACAGAGAAGGTAGAGTAGACAGAGGCAGTGTAGAGTAAGACAGAGAAGGTTAGAGTAGAACAGGAGAGGTAGAGTAGACAGAGCAGGTACGAGTAGACAGAGAAGGTTTAGAGTGACAGAGCTGTAGTGTAGAGACAGGAGCAGGTAGGGTAGACAGAGGCAGGTAGGGTGACAAGCGTAGGGTAGACAGAGGTAGACGAGACAGAGAAGGATAGAGTAGTAACAGAGTGAGGAGTAGATAGATGCTAGAGTAGAGCAGGTTATGAGTAGAAGGCAGGTTAGTATAGCACAGAGCAGGTAGTACAAGCCAGTAGACAGACAGCAGGTAGGGTAGACAGAGAAGTAGGAGAACAGAGAGAGGTGAAGAGCTCCAGTAACAGAAGAAGGTAGAGTAGACAGAGCAGGTAGGGTAGACAGAGAAGGTAGAGTAGACAGAAGCAGGTAGGGTAGACAGAGCAGGTAGAGTAGACAGAGCACGGTAGAGTCTCAGAGAGCAGCAAGTCAGGAGATAGACAGCAGTAGATGCGAAAACAGTAACGCAGACAGGTAGAGTAGACAGAGCAGGTTGAGAAGTAGACAGAGCAGGTAGAGTAGACAGAGCAGGTAGAGTAGACAGAGCAGGTAGAGTGACAAGAGGTTAGAGTAGACAGAGCAGGTGGTGATAGGCCCGAGAGTAGACAGAGCCGGGGTAGAGTGGACAGAGCAGGTAGGCGTGAAACAGAGCAGGTAGCAGTAGACAGAGAAGGATGAGTAAACAAGAAGGTAGATAAGACAGAGCAGGTAGAGTACACAGAGCAGGTAGACGTAGACAGAGAAGTGTGGTTACGAGTAGAAGGAAGCAGAGTTGAGAGAGAGCAGGTTAGAGTAGACAGAGCAGGTAGAGTAGACAGAAAGGCTAGATAAGCATCAGACAGTAGACATAGCTAGAGACAGAGAGTAGACGAGAGACAGGCTAGGACGTAGAAAGGCGGGTAGAGTAGCGAGACGAGAGAAAGGTAGAGTAGACAGAAGAGGTAGAGTAGACAAGAAGCAGAGGTACGAGCAGGTAGACTAGAGCAGGTAGAGTAGACAGAGCAGGTTAGAGTGGACAAGCAGGTAGAGTAGACAGAGCAGGTAGAGGACAGAGCAGGGGTAGAGAGACAGAGCGGGTAGCAGTAGAACAGAGATAAGTAGAGTAGAAGGAAGACAGAGCAAGGTAGAGTAGGACAGAGCAGGTAGAGTAGAGCGAGAGGCAAGGTTAGAGGTAGACAGAGCAGGTTAGAAGTAGACAGAGGGTAGAAGTGACAGAGCAGGTAGAGTAGAACAGAGCAGGTAGAGTAGAAGCAGAGTAGGTGAAAGAGGTAGAGACAGCAGAAGTAGAGTAGACAGAGCAGGTAGAGAGAGACGACAGAGCAGTTAGAGTAGACAGAGTAAACGGAGTAGACAGAGTAAGGTAGAGATAGACGAGAGCAGTAGAGTAGACAGAGCAGGTAGAGTAACACGAGAAGGTAGAGTAGACAGAGCAGGGTAGTGGGACAGAGCAGGTAGCGGACAGAGGAGCGAAGTAGACGAGCAGTAGGTAGACAGAACAGTAGGTAGACAGAGGACGGTAGAGTAAGACAGAGCAGTAGAGTAGACAGAGCAGTAGCTAGACAGAGCAAGGTAGAGTAAGACAGAGCAGGTAGGGTAGACAGAGAAGGTAGAGTAGACAGAGCAGGTAGATAGACAGAGCAAGGTAGGTGGACAGAGCAGTAGGGTAAAGACGTAGGAGCAGGCAGGTAGAGTAGACAGAGCAGGTAGGGTAGACAGAGCAGGTAGATTAGACAGAGCAGGTATAGGTAGACAGAGACAGGTAAGTTAGACAGAGACAGTAGAGTAGACAGAGCAGGTAGAATTAGACAGAGCAGGTAGGTAGACAGAGAGGATTAGAGTAGACAGAGCAGGTAGTGTGGACCAGAAGCAGGTAGGTGGACAGAGCAGGTAGGGTAGACAGAGCAGTAGAGTAACAGAGCAGGTAGAGTAGACAGAGCAGGTAGTTAGATCAGAGCAGTAGAGTAGACAGAGCAGGATTAGATTAGACAGAGCAGGTTAGGGGAACAGAGAAGGTAGTGTGGACAGAGCAGGTAGCAGTAGACAGAGCAGGTAAGAAGTAGACAAGAGCAGGTAGAGTAGACAGAGCAGGTAGATAGACAGAGCAGGTGGTAGAGGGTAGACAGAGCAGGGTAGATTAGACAGAGCAGGTAGGGTAGACAGAGAAGGTAGAGTAGACCGAGCAGGTAGAGTAGACAGAGCAGTAGTGTGGACAGAGCAGGTAGAGTAGACAGAGCAGGAAGGAGGTGGACAGAGAGGTAGTGTGGACAGAGCAGGTAGGTAGACAGAGAGGTAGAGTAGACAGAGAGAAGGTAGAGTAGACAGAGCAGGTAGAGTAGACAGAGCAGGTAGACTAGACAGAGCAGGTAGAGTAGACAGAAGCAGGTTAGATTAGACAGAGCAGGATAGGTAGACAGAGAAGGGAGAGTAGACCGAGCAGTAGAGTAGCCGAGCAGGTAGCAGAGACAGAGAAGTAGGTAGACAGAGCAGGGTAGAGTAGACAGAGCAGGTAGAGTAGACAGAGCAGGTAGGGTAGACAGAGCAGGATTAAGAGAGAGACAGAGCAGGTTAGAGTAGACAGAGCAGGTAGAGTAGACAGAGCAGTAGACTAGACAGAGCAGGTAGAGTAAGACAGAGCAGGTAGACTAACAGAGCAGGTAGACTAGACAGAGCAATGTTTGGTGGTGCAGCCCTGTTCCTCGCCTTTATTGTACTTATGTACTGTAATGTATGTACTGTATGTACTGTATGTATCTGCTGTATGTACTGTGCTGTATATGCTGTATGTACTGTACTGTATGTACTGTATGTGCTGTACTGTATGTACTGTATGTGCTGTACTGTATGTACTGTATGTACTGTACTGTATGTGCTGTATGTACTGTACTGTATGTACTGTATGTGCTGTATGTACTGTACTGTATGTACTGTATGTACTGCATGTACTGTATGCAGTGTATGTATGTACTGTATGTAACTGATGACTGCATGTTGCTGTATGTACCTGTAGATTATGAATGGCTTTTAATGTACATGTTACTGTATGTACTGTATATATATTGTATGTACTGTGCTGTATGTCTGTATGTACTGTTATACTGTATGTATATACTGTATGTGCTGTATGTACTGTACTGTATGTGCCATTATGTGTACTGTACTGTTGTAGTTGTACTGTATGTGACT
>NC_036856.1:32841161-32856634 GCF_002910315.2 Salvelinus sp. IW2-2015 | reverse complement strand
TGTCTGTCTGTCTGTCGTCTCGTCTGTCTGTCTGTCTGTTTCTGTCTGTCTGTCTGTCTCTCACTCCCACTCACTCCACTCACTCACTCACTCACTCACTCACTCCCACTCACTCACTCACTCAGCGCACTCACTCACTCACTCACTCACTCACTTCACTCACGCACTCACTCAAATCACTCAGCTCAACTCACTCACTCACTCACTCACTCACTCCACTCATCACTCACTCACTCAACCACTCACTACACTCACTCACTCACTCACTCACTCACTCACTCACTCACTCACTCACTCACTCACTCACTCACTCACGCCACTCACGCACGTCACTCACCTCACTCACATCACTCACTCACTCCACATGACTGCAGGATGCCAGGCTAAAGGAAAATTAAAGTTGTTCCCAGTTTCAGAGTTTATAGTGCGTGCAGGTTAAACAGCTAGGTTTGGCATGTTCTCATAGCAGAGTTCAACACAGAACCACTTTATACACCTTAAATAGTAACCACTAACCTGCGCTGTGAAAAATACCCTCTAAGCCAAGGGAAAGTCTGGCATGGTCCAGCGGCATTGTCCACTGTGTTTTGCTGAGTGGTGTAAAAGTTTGGCTTAAGCCGTAATAGATGCTTCTTATAAAACAAGTGTAAAATCAGTGCCTCATAAGTAACAGGACAGTAAATGACAAGACATTTAACATCTTTAACATATTTTTTAAGCAACTGCGAAGAAAATGTCTTCAACAGCCAGGAGTAATGCTTACTATGAGCAGAACCCAATCAAACTTAGCTGTAGTTGTTGCAGGTGGAACTGTTACTGTAGTACTGATGTATTGTACTGTACTGTAGGTACTGTAATGTATTGTACGTACTGATGTACTGTATTACTGTACTAAAGTACTGTACAGTATGTACTGTACTGTTACCTATGTTACGCATTACTGGATGACATGTACTGTATGTACGTGTATTAACTGCTATGTACTGTAACGTATGTGCTGACGTATTACTGTGACTGTATATACTATATTCGTATGTTACGTACCTGTGTATTGTTTGGCCTCTATGTACTGTACTGTAGGTATTTACTGTTCTTGTATATACGGAAATATGACGTATGTACTGATACTGTAGTGACTGTACCTGTATGTACTGTATGTATGTACTGAATGTGCTATACTGTAATTGTACTGTATGTACTTATATTAACTGTATTACTTTACTGTATGTATGTACTCGTATGTACTGTACTGTATGCACTTACGGTATTACTGTACGTATATGCACTGTAAATATATGTACTGATAGTACTGTACTGCACTGTAATGATGGCCTAGTGCTCTATGTACTGTATGTACTGTAACTGTATGCTACTGTGACAACAAATATGTACTGATATGTACTGTACTTACTGTATGTACTGTACTTTACTGTATGTACTGTGCTGTGCTAACTTTATTTTTACTGTAATGTACGTAACTAGTATGTACCTGTATACTTACTGTAGGTACGGTGCTCTACGTACTGTACTGTTTGTACCTGTATGTACCGTATGTACATGTATGTAACTGTTACTTTACTGTATGTACTGTGCGTGCTATACATTGTGACTGTATGTACTGTAATATATGTCTGTATTACTGTACGGTATGCCACTGTACTGTAATGTACTGAACTGTATGTACTGTAGTACTGTACTGTATTAACTGAACTGTATGTACTGTATGCACGTACTGTATGTACTGTTAATATGTACTTGTATGTAACTGTAATGTATGTACGTATGTACTGTATATTACTGTATGTACTGTATGTACTGTACTATTACGTGTACCGCTACCATACTATACTCCCTACTGTATGTATTTTACTGTATTGTACTGTACTAGTACTACTGTATTGTACTGTATTGTACCTCTACTGTATGCTACGTAAATATATGTACTCTACAGTATGTACTCTATGTACTACTGTATGCACTGTATGATTGCTCTACTGTATTGTACTTAATGTTGCAGGACAAAGGTATTGTGACAACAACTGATACTGTAAAGGTTAAAATTTACTTGGACTTCCAGCTCATACAGTATGATCAGTGAGGTGTTTATTCCACTACCGATCTACCTTTCCTAGCTACCCCCCTGCTAGTTCTGTCCTGTGGTGTTTATTTCAAGTTTATTTGGCATGTGCACATGGATAACCAGAGAAGGCGTAAAACAGTACAGTGAAATGCTTTCCCAACAATAGCAATATGCCCAATCATCCAAGAAATAGAAAATAATAAAACAGAGTTGAATATGAGCAGCGCACACGGGCTACATTACAACAACAGGAGTGGAGTTAAGCATGTAGATCAGAGCAACTTGATCAGTTGGACCCAGTCCCAGACAGATGGAATAGGAACATATGGAAATGTTTTGGAATCTAGCATAAAGAGAGTGTGTGTTGGTACCTACCATAGAGAGTAATCACACATTCCCAAATCCATTTCAGATGTTTTGGAAACCTGCGCTCCAGGAAGGAACCTGCTCCGATTACGAATGACGGTAATTCCAGACACCCTTCCGAACACCCCACTGAGGGCCTTGCCAGTAATTCACAGTGATTCATATCGCCATGGCAGCCAGATTCATTCCATGACAGCAAGCTTTGAAGTGATGCAGAGAAGGAGACCCCATTGAGTAGGCAACGAGCATGCCTCACCCACCTGAGGATGTATTGTTCAGACACCTAATTCCTGTGTTGAAGGGGTTGAAAAATCCTATTGTCACTTAAAATCTTGCAGGATTGATGGCTTTATTTTACTCTATGACTCTTTTATACTTTTATTGCCATGTTGTTTTTTCCCCGAACATTACTAATGCGGAAATGTGGTAATTGACCTGTCCCAACAAAAACACCAGTAATGGACTTGAATAGGCTACCAATGGAATACATCGTCTTTTTTTTCCTTTTTTTCTTTTTTTGTTCTCCCCAATTTCGTGGTACCATACAGTAGTTACTGGCTTGTTTCTATCGCTACAAACTCCCGTACGGGCTCGCGGAGAAAGAAGGTCGAGCGGCCAAATGCGTCCTCCGAAACACCCAACCCAACCAAGCCTCACTGCTTCTTAACACAGCAGCGGCATCCAAACCCGGAAGCCAAGACCGCACCAACCTGTGTCAGAGGAAACAGACCGTACACCTAGGCAACCTGACGTCAAGCGCACACGTGCCACGCGCCCGCCACAGGAGTCGCTAGTGCGCGATGAGAAAAGGATATCTCCTACCGGCCAAACCCTCCCTAACCCGGACGACGCGTAGGCCAATTGTGCGTCGCCCCAGTGGACCCTCCCGGGTCGCGGCCCGGCTGCGACAAGCCCCTGGGCTCCCAAACCCAGAGTCTCTGGTGCACAGCTAGCATGCGATGCAGTGCTTTAGACACGCCCACCCGGGAGGCATATATCGTCTTTCTGTTGAAATTCTATTAAGATCACAAAGCTTCGTCTGGAATTTATAGCACCATCGCAACACTTACATCACAAGAAAAGAAAGAGTAACACATTTTGGTGGAAATAAAAAAAAGTAGATAATTGAATAAGTTGACAATGTTTACAATTAGTTGCGCTGAAATGAAAGCCAAACTTCCGCATATCTGAACACTTAGAGATAGTTATGTCTGATCTTGCAAAACAATGCCAAGTGATGTTTAGAGGGTAAATCTAGAGCCAAGCGTGTTGAAATTTCAGTTACAGTGGACTGCAGGTAAGTAATAGAGCAGGTAGGGTAGACAGAGCAGGTAGAGTAGAATAGAGCAGGTAGAGTAGACAGAGAAGGTACAGAGCCAGGTAGAGTAGACAGAGCAGGTAGAGAGAAAAGAGGTACGAGTAGAAAGAGAAGGTAGAGTAGACAGAGCAGGTTAGAGTACGACAGAGCAGGTAGAGTAGAACAGAGAAGGTAGAGTAACAGAGCAGGTAGGGTAAACAGAGCAGGTATAGAGAGACAGAGAAGGTAGAGTAAGGACAGAGCAGGAGAGTAGACAGAGTAGCGTAGCAGTAGGACAGAGAAGGTAGATTAGACAGAAGCAAGGTAGAGTAGACAGAGGCACGTAGTGTGGACAGAGCAGTTAGGCGTAGACAGAGCAGGTAGGGTAGACAGAAGAATGTAGAGTAGACAGAGCAGTAGGAGTAAACAGAGCAGTAGAGTCGAAGAGCAGGGAGAATTAAGACAGAGCAGCTAGGGTAGACCAGAGCAGGTAGGGTAGACAGAGAAGGTAGAGTAGACAGAGAAGGTAGAGTAGACAAGAGCATAGATAGACAGAAGAAGTAGAGTAGACAGAGCAGTAGAGTAGACAGAGGCAGGGTAAGAGTAGACAAAGGAAGGGTAGGGTAGACAGAGCAGGTAGAGTAGACAAGGCAGTAGAGAGATAGAGCAGGTAGAGTAGACAGAGAGTTAGGGTAGACAGAGCAGTAGGGTAGACAGAAAGGAGAGTAGACAGAGCAGGTAGATATAGACGAGCAGTAGGGTAGACCAGAGCAGGTAGAGTAGCACAGAGCAGGAGAGTAGACAGAGCAGGAGAGTTAACAGGGCAGGTAGGTAGACAGAAGCAGGTAGAGTAGGACAGAGAGGTAAGTAGACAGAGCAGGTAGAAAGTAGGACCAGAGCAGGGAGAGTAGACAGAGACAAAGGGTAGTGTGGACAGAGCATGTAGGAGTAGACAGAGAAGGTAGAGTAGACAGAGCAGTTAGAGTAGACAGAGAAGGTAGAGTAGAACAGGAGGTAGAGTAGACAGAGCAGGTAGAGTAGACAGAGAAGGTTTTAAGAGTGACGAGCAGTAGTGTAGGACAGAGCAGGTAGGGTAGACAGAGGCAGGTAGGGTAAACAGAGCAGGTAGCGGAGACAGAGAAGGATAGAGTAGAACAGAGGAAGAGTAAGCAGGTAGAGCAGGTATGAGTAGACCAAGGCAGGTAGAGTAGACAGAGCAAGGCTAAGTAGACAGAGCAGTAATTAGAACAGCAGGTAGGGTAGACAGAGAGTAAGGAGACAGAGAAGGTAGAGTAACCCAAGCAGGCTAGCAGTAACAGAGAAGGTAGAGTAGACAGAGCAGGCTAGGGATAGACAGAGAAGGTAGAGTAGACAGAAGCAGTTAGGGTAGACAGAGCAGGTAGAGTAGACAGAGCCGAGAGTTAGAGAGCAGACCAGAGCTAGACAGTAGAGTAGAGCGAGCATAGAGAGCAGAGAGATACGACATGAAGCAGGTAGAGTAGACAGAGCAGGTAGGATAGAGTGGAGACAGTAGCAGGTAGCAGAGCAGAGAGGTAAGTAGGACAGGAGAGTGTGACAAGCAGGTAGAGTAGACAGAGCGGGGTAGAGTAGACAGAGCGCGGTAAAGAGGACAGAGCAGGTTAGGGTGCACAGACATAGACGAGAGACAAAGGATAAGAGCAGTAGAGAACAGAAGGTAGAGTAGACAGAGAAGTAGTGAGAGAAAGACAAGCAGTATGGACATAAGAGACGAAAGGTAGAGTAGACAGCAGAAGGTAGAGAGAGAGCAGGAGAAGTAGAAGTAGCAGAAGTCAGGTAGACTAGAAGAAGCAGTAAGAGTAGACAGAGCAGGGTTAGGAGTAGACAAGGCAGGTAGAGTTAGACCAGAGGGCAGAGTAGACACGGGGCAAGAGGTCACAAGTAGCAAGAACAACGGAGAGTTAGACAAGAGGTGACAGGTTAGACAGTAGCCGGTCAGGTAGGAGTAGACACAGAAGGCAGGTATAGCAGGTAGAGTAGACAGAGCAGGTAGAGGAGCAGAGCGTAGAGAGACAGAGCGGAGAGTAGAACAGAGAAGTAGAGTAGACGAGAGACAGGTAGAGTAGGACAGAGCAGGTAGAGTAGACAGAGGCAGGTTAGAGTAGACAGAGCAGGTTAGAAGTAGACGAGAGGGTAGAAGTGGACAGAGCAGGTAGAGTAGAACAGAGCAGGTAGAGTAGAACAGAGGTAGGTAGAGAGGTAGTGACAGAGAAGTAGAGAGACAGAGCAGGTAAAGAGTAGACAGAGCAGGTAGAGTAGACAGAGTAATAGGAGTAGACAGAGAAGGTAGAGTTAGACAGAGCAGGTAGAGTAGACAGAGCAGGTAGAGTAGACACGAGAAGGTAGAGTAGACAGAGCAGGGTAGAGGGACAGAAGCAGAGTAGTCGAGCAGAGGTAGCGAAGTAGACAGAAGCAGGTAGAGTAGACAGAAGAGTAGGGTAGACAGAGGCACGGTAGAGTAAGACACAGCAGTAGAGTAGACAGAGCAGTAGGCGTAGACAGAGCAAGGTAGAGTAAGACAGGCACGGTAGAGGTAGAGACAGAGAGGTAGAGTAGACAGAGCAGGTAGATAACAGAGCAAGGTAGTGACAGAGCAGTAGGAGAGAGACTTAAGAGCAGGCAGTAGAGTAGACAGAGCAGGTAGGGTAGACAGAGAGCAGGTAGAGTAGACAGAGCAGGTAGTAGAGTAGACAGAGAAGGTAAGTGTAGACAGAGACAGTAGAGTAGACACGAGCAGGTAGAGTAGACAGAGCAGGTAGAGTAGACAGAGACAGGGATTAGAGTAGACAGAGCAGTAGTGTGGACAGAGCAGGTAGGTGGACAGAGCAGGATTAGGGTAGACAGAGCAGTAGGAGTGAACAGAGCAGGTAGAGTAGACAGAGCAGGTAGTTAGAAGAGCAGTAGAGTAGACAGAGCAGGATAGATTAGACAGAGCAGGTTAGGGAACAGAGAAGGTAGTGTGACAGAGCAGGTAGCAGTAGACAGAGCAGGTAAGCAAGCTAGACAGAGCAGTAGAGTAGACAGAGCAGGTAGAGTTAGACAGAGCAGGTGAGTAAGTAGTAAGCAGTAGCAGAGGTAGATTAGACAGCAGCAGGTAGGGTAGACAGAGAAGGTAGGAGACCAGAGCAGGTAGAGTAACAGAGCAGTAGTGTGGACAGAGCAGGTAGAGTAGACAGAGCAGGAAGGAGTGTGGACAGAGCAGGTAGTGTGGACAGAGCAGGTGGTAGACAGAGCAGGTAGAGTAAGACAGAGAGAAGTAGAGTAGACAGAGCAGGTAGAGTAGACAGAGCAGGTAGATTAGACAGAGCAGGTAGAGTAGACAGAGCAGGAGATTAGACAGAGCAGGTAGGTAGCGAGAAAGAGTAGACGAGCAGTAGAGTAGCCGAGCAGGTAGAGTAGACAAGAAGTAGGTAGACAGAGCAGGTAGAGTAGACAGAGCAGGGTTAGAGTAGACAGAGCAGGTAGGTAGACAGAGCAGGTAGAGTAGACAGAGCAGGTAGAGTAGACAGAGCAGGTAGAGTAGACAGAGCAGTAGACTAGACAGAGCAGGTAGAGTAGCAGAGCAGGTAGACTAACAGAGCAGTAGACTAGCAGAGTGTTTGGTGGTGCAGCCCTGTTCCTCGCCTTTATTGTACTTATGTACTGTACTGTACTGTAATGTACTGTAACTGCATATACTGTATGTACTGTATGTAACTGTACTGTATGTACTGTAATGTATGTACTGTATGTACTGTAATGTATGTACTGTATGTACTGTACTGTATGTACTGTAATGTATGTTGTAATGTACTGTTTTTTACTGTAATGTATGTTACTGTATGTTACTGTACTGTATGTGCTGTATGTAGCTGTACTGTATGTACATGTATGTGCTGTATGTACTGTACTGTATGTACTGTATGTACTGCATGTACTGTACTGTATGTACTGTATGTACTGCTGCATGTGCTGTATGTACTGTAATGCATGTGCTTATGAACTGTACTGTATGTGCTGTAGTGACTGTACGTATGTACTGTATATATTGTATGTACTGTGCTGTTATGTGCTTATGTACGATATACTGTATATTATACTGTATGTGCTGTATGTACTGTACTGTATGTGCCATATGTACTGTACTGTATGTATTGTACTGTATGTACTGTATGTACTGTATGGGTGTGACATGCGCGTTGCTACTCAATGGGGTCTCCCTTCRTCTGCATCACTTCAAAGCTTGCTGTCATTGTGATATGAATCTGGCTGCCATGGCGATATGAATCACTGTGAATTACTGCAAGGCCCTCAGTGGGGTGTTRGGAAGGGTGTCTGGAATTACCGTCATTCTGTAATCGGAGCAGGTCTTCCCTGGAGCGCAGGGTTTCCAAAACATCTGAAATGGATTTGGGAATGTGTGATTACTCTCTATGGTAGGTACCAACACACACTCTCTTTATGCTAGATTCCAAAACATTTCCATATGTTCCTATTCCATCTGTCTGGGACTGGGTCCAACTGATCAAGTTGCTCTGATCTACATGCTTAACTCCACTCCTGTTGTTGTAATGTAGCCCMTGTGCTGCTCATATTCTTCTCTCTCTATCTCACCCTCTCTCTTCTGTCACACCCACTCTCTCCCCATTCTCCTCAAGTTGTTTTTTCTACAGTGCGGTCAGTTATTGTTCTTGGTGGTGGAAGTGGTGTGACTGAGGAGATTGATTTGTGTGGTGTTTTCTAAAGGGAACAGATATTACGTCTTCTGAGGATGGTTGAGGTTTGATAATAATTACATAACACTGTTACTGGGTTCACCACACACAGTATTGTTGTTCTGGTAAAACTGGGTGTTGGACAGTTGTGATGTCTTTGGTTTAGTTAGTCTTGAAATCTTGAAAAATGGCGCCGATAGAGAGGGCAGCCGAGCTTCTAMARCCTAGGCAATTTTGCAGTATTTTGTTTTTTTTATGTGTTCTTTTATACATTATTAGGACAGAACATTTTTTTGTGTTATTACATACAGCCGGGAAGAACTTTTGGATATCAGAGCGGCGGTAACTCACCAGTATTACGACCAGGTATACGACTTTCCCAAATCGGATACTTTGTTCGTACCCCCCAGGGCAATTGAACTGATTCCAGAGGCTGACCCAAAACATCGCCGGCAGAGAAGAGGTACTCGAAGTGGACTTCTAGTCCGACTCAGGAGGCGCGCACACCACCCACCTCTTCAGAGTATATTACTCGCTAATGTTCAGTCTGGATAATAAAGTTGATGAGCTGAGGGAAAGGATTTCCTTCCAGAGAGACATCAGGGATTCTAACATACTCTGTTTCACGGAAACATGGCTCTTTCGGGATATACTGTCTGAGTCCTTACAGCCAGTTGAGTTCTCAGTTCATCGTGCAGACAGGAATAAATATCTCTCCGGGAAGAAGAAGGGCGGGGGTGTATGTTTCATGATTAACTACTTATGATGTGATTGTGATAACATACAGGAACTCAAGTCCTTGTACCGAGTGCGCTGAGAGTCGGGAAGCAAGTTCAGGGAGTGAGTGTTTTAAGAAATAAAGGCAACTAAATACAAAACAAGAAACACAAACAATGCACAGACATGACACTGGAACAGACACAATAACGCCTGGGAAAGGAACCAAAGGGAGGGACATATATAGGGAAGGTAATCAGGGAAGTGATGGAGTCCAGGTGAGTCTGATAACGCGCAGGTGTGCGTAACAATGGTGACAGGTGTGCGCCATATCAAGCAGCCTGGTGACCTAGAGGTCGGAGAGGGAGAACACATGACAGTACCCCCTCCCTGACGTGCGGCTCCAGACGCAGGACGCCAACCAAAGGGACGATCCCGGAGATCAGGATCGGACCGGTCACCCCTGCTGATGTGCGGGAACCTGTCGCCAGCTGTGGTGCGGGAATCTGACAGACCGGCTGAGGCATGAGAGCCTGACGAGCCGGTGGCAGCAGGGGAGCCTGGCGATCCGCCGAAGGCATGAAAGCCCGATGATCCGGCTGAGGCAGGGGAGCCTGGCAATCCGGCTGAGGCATGAGAGCCTGACGAGCTGGCGGAGGCAGGGGAGCCTGGCGATCTGGCTGAGAAGTGAGAGCCTGTATCGCTTCACTGGCAAACTGGAAACCACATATCCTGAGGCCGCATTTATTGTAGCTGGGGATTTTAATAAAGCACATTTGAGGAAAACACTACCAAAGTTCAATCAACATATTGACTGCAGTACTCGCGCTGCTAAAACACTTGACCACTGCTACTCCAACTTCCAGGATGCCTATAAGGCCCTCCCCCGCCCTCCCTTTGGCAAATCTGATCACGACTCCATTCTGCTTCTCCCTTCCTATAGGCAGAACTCAAACAGTGCTAAGGACTATTCAACGCTGGTCTAACTGATCGGAATCCACGCTTCAAGATTGTTTTGATAACGCGAAATGGGATATGTTCCGGTTAGCCTCCAAGAATAACAATGACGAATATACTGATACAGTGACTGAGTTTATCAGGAAGTGTATAGGAGATGTTGTACCCACTTTGACTATTATGACCTACCCTAACCAGAAACTGTAGATAGATGGCAGCATTCGTGCAAAACTGAAAGTGCGAACCACCGTATTTAACCATGGCAAGGTGACTGGGAATATGTCAGAATACAAACAGTGTAGTTATTCCCTCCATAAGGAAATCAAACAGGCAAAACATCAGTATAGAGACAAAGTGGAGTCGCAATTCAATGGCTCAAACACGAGACGTTAGTGGCAGGGTCTACAGACAATCACAGACTACAAACGGAAAACCAGCCACGTCAAGGACACCGACATCTTGCTTCTGGAAAAGCTAAACACCTTCTTCGCCCACTTTGAGGATAACACAGTGCCACCGACGTGGACTGCTACCAAGGACTGTGGGCTCTCCTTCTTCGTAGCCGACATGAGTAAGACATTTACGCGTGTTAACCCTTGCATGGCTGCCAGCCCAGACGGCATCCCTAGCCGCATCCTCAGAGCATGCGCAGACCAGCTGGCTGGTGTGTTTATTGACATATTCAATCTCTCCTAATCCCAATCTGCTGTCCCCACGTGCTTCAGGATGGCCACCATTGTCCCTGTACCCAAGAATGCAAAGGTAACTGAACTAAATGACTATCACCCCGTAGCACTCACTTCTGTCATCATGAAGTGCTTTGAAGGACTAGTCAAGGATCATATCACCTCTACCTTACCTGACATCCTAGACCCACATCAATTTGCTTACCGCCCCAAAAGWTCCACAGACGATGCAATCGCCATCGCACTGCACTCTGCCCTATCCCACTAGGACAAGAAGAATACCTATGTAAGAATGCTGTTCATTGACCATAGCTCAGCATTCAACACCAAGCTCATCATTAAGCTCAAGGCCCTGGGTCTGAACCCCGCCCTGTGCAACTGGGTCCTGGACTTCCTGACGGGCCGCCCCCAGGTGGTGAATGTAGGAAACAACACCTCCACTTCGCTGATCCTCAACACTGGGGCCCCACAAGGGTGTGTGCTCAGCCCCCTCCTGTACTCACTGTTCACCCAAAACTGCACAACAGTAGTAGGCTGTATTACCAACAATGACGATACAGCCTACAGGGAAGAGTTGAGGGCTCTGGGAGTGTGGTGCCAGGAAAATAACCTCTCACTCAATGTCAACAAAACAAAGGAGGTGATTGAAGACTTCAGGAAACAGTGGAGGGAGCACCCCCCTATCCACATCGACGGGATCTCAGTGGAGAAGGTGGAAAGCTTCAAGTTCCTCGGCGTACACATCACTGACAAACTGAAATGGTCCACCCACACAGACAGTGAGGTGAAGAAGGCACAACAGCCCATTCAGAAAGCGAGGTCAGTACAGGTGCATCAAAGCTGGGGCCGAGAGACTGAAAAACAGCTTCTATTTCAAAGCCATCAGACTGTTAAATAGCCATCAARAGCACATTAGAGGGGCGGCAGGTAGCCTGGTGGTTAGAGCGTTGGACTAGTAACCGAAAGGTTGCAAGATCGAATCCTCGAGCTGACAAGGTAAAAATCTGTCATTCTGCCCCTGAACAAGGCAGTTAACCCACTGTTCCTAGGCCGTCATTGAAAATAAGAATTTGTTCTTAACTGACTTGTCTAGTTAAATAAAGGTAAAATTAAAATAAATAAAAAAGAGGCTGCAYCCCTATATACATTGACTTGAAATCACTGGCCACTTTCTTAAATGGTAAGTTGGTCAGTTGAATAATGTTTACATATTTTGCAATACTCTTATGTATCTCTTATGTACATAGTGTATTCTATTCTATTCTACTATATATTAGTCTATGTCGCTCTAACATTGCTTGTCCATGTACTTATATATTCTCAATTCCATTCCTTTACTTAGATTTATGTGTATTGTGTGTATTGTTGTGAAATTGTTAGATATTACTTATTAGATATTATTGCACTGTTGGAGCCAGAAACACAAGCATTTCGCTACTCAATAACATCTGCTAAACACGTGTATGTGACCAATACAATATGATTTGATATAAAGGTCAGTTGGAGGCTCTGAGTTGAAGGAGAACTGTAGGTTGTCTCCTATCGCTTCAGCTTCTCTCAGCTCTCTAATATGTGTGGATGGTCAATTCACACTCTCTCTGTCTGTTTCTCCTCTCTCTCCCTCTGTCTCTCTGTCTTTCTCTGAATTTCTCACCCGCTCGTTTTATATTTCTCTGCCTGTCTCTCTCTATCTTCAGGCTGGAAGCACAGACAGGCCAGTGATGTCACAGATTACCCAGGATTCTACAGTCCTGGTTGGGGCGGAGCCCAGACATTCCAGAATGCTCCGATCTACAGGACCAACCTACCTCCCTCCCAGGTCCACACACACACATATGAACACAAACACACACACAGGCGCATGCACACACACACACACCCACCGCACAGAACCGAAAACAAAAACACACACACACACACACACACACACACACACACACACACACACACACACACACACACACACACACACACACACACACACACACACACACACACACACACACACACACACACACACACACACACACACAGCAGCACCCCAACCTACAGCCCACCCAGGTACACACACCACCCTCTACCTGCCCCTACTGGTTACTCAACAACTGTTATACCACATACATACTCAGTGGTCATGTAGTAGTCATTACGCTAGGAGTTTTTTCCCTGATCATGATCATGCGGTTAGTAAACACCTTGTTATGTTCATGGTTATTCTACCTTAAAAACACCTGGTTATGTTCATGGTTATTCTACCTTAAAACACCTGGCTATGTTCATGGTTATTCTACCTTAAAAAACCTGGCTATGTTCATGGTTATTCACCTTAAAAACACCTGGCTATGTTCATGGTTATTCTACCTTAAAAACACCTGGCTTTGTTCATGGTTAATCTACCTAAAAAAACCTGGCTTTGTTCATGGTTATTCTACCTTAAAAACACCTGGCTATGTTCATGGTTATTCTACCTAAAAACACCTAGCTTACACAAAACACGGCTTTGTTCATGGTTATTCTACCTTAAAAACACCTGGCTTTGTTCATGGTTATTCTACCTTAAAAACACCTGGCTAGTTCATGGTTATTCTACCTTAAAAACACCTGGCTTTGTCATGGTTATTCTACCTTAAAAAACACCTGTCTATGTTCATGGTTAATCTAACTTAAAAACACCTGGCTTTGTTCATGGTTATACCTTAAAAACACCTGGCTATGTTCATGGTTATTCTACCTTAAAACACCTGGCTTTGTTCATGGTTATTCTACCTTAAAAACACCTGGCTTTGTTCATGGTTATTCTACCTTAAAAACACCTGGCTTTGTTCATGGTATTATCTACCTTAAAAACACCGGCTATGTTCATGGTTAATCTACTTTAAAAACACCTGGCTTTGTTCTGGTTATTCTACCTTAAAAACACCTGGCTATGTTCATGGTTAATCTAACTTAAAAACACCTGCTATGTTCATGGTTATTCTACCTAAAAAACACCTGGCTTTGTTCATGGTTATTCTACCTTAAAAACACCTGGCTTTGTTCATGGTTATTCTACCTTAAAAACACCTGGCTATGTTCATGGTTAATCTACCTTAAAAACACCTGGCTTTTTCTGGTTATCTACCTAAAACACCTGGCTTATGTTCATGGTTAATCTACCTAAAAAACACCTGGCTATGTTCATGGTTATTCTACCTTAAAAACACCTGGCTTGTTCATGGTTAACTACCTTAAAAACACCTGGCTTTGTTCATGGTTATTCTACCTTAAAACACCTGGCTATGTTCATGGTTATTCTACCTAAAAACACCTGGCTTTGTTCATGGTTATTCTACCTTAAAAACACCTGGCTTTGTTCATGGTTATTCTACCTTAAAAACACCTGGCTATGTTCATGGTTATTCTACCTTAAAAACACCTGGCTTTGTCATGGTTATTCTACCTTAAAAACACCTGGCTTTGTTCATGGTTATTCTACCTTAAAAACACCTGGCTTTGTTCATGGGATTCTACCTTAAAAACACCTGGCTATGTTCATGGTTAATCTACCTTAAAAAACACCTGGCTTTGTTCTGGTTATCTACCTTAAAAACACTGGCTTTGTTCATGGTTATTCTACCTTAAAAACACCTGGCTATGTTCATGGTTATTCTACCTTAAAATCACCTGGCTTTGTTCATGGTTAATCTACCTTAAAAACACCTGGCTTTGTTCATGATTAATCTACCTTAAAAACACCTGGTTAAGTTTGATTAATTTACATTCAATTCACTTTATAGTACAGTAGTTAATGTGTTAGTTTGAGTGAAGCAGAACTGTGGTTCTGTGGTCAGGCTGTTTGTCTAAAAAGCTGAGATTCCTTGCCTGCATCCCAAATGGCACTCAATTCCATACATAATGCACTATTTGGGCCAGAGCGCTAAGCAGGCTCTGGTAAAGTAGTGCACTATATAGAGAATAGGGTGCCATTTGGGCCATAGGCCTGCTCTCACACCCATTCTCATGGCACGCAGCATGAATGGCCTGACTGTTTACATTACAACACAGAGAGTAGCCACACACACTGATCACAAGACTGATGTCAGTCTGTCTGCCTGTCTGTCTGTCTGCCTCTCTGTCTGCCTCTCTGTCTGCCTCTCTGTCTGCCTCTCTGTCTGCCTCTCTGTCTGCCTCTCTGTCTGCCTCTCTGTCCGCCTGTCTGTCTGCCTCTCTGTCCGTCTGGTGTGTCTATCTGTCTGTCTGGTGTGTCTCTATCTGTCTGTCTGGTGTGTCTATCTGTCTGTCTGGTGTGTCTATCTGTCTCTGTGTGGCTGTCGTCGGTGTCTGTGTTACAGTGTCTCTCCAGGATGGACAGTGTGAACTATGAAGGACCGACTCCAGTAACGGACAGCTGTGACATAGTCCCGTCCACACCAGCATTTCCTATCTCTCCTCCAACGCCCTATGGTAAGAGAGAGTGCATTTTTTTATTAAAAGATGTGTGTGCGTTATTATATCTGAACAGACATCTTCACTCTTCCTCAGTGAAAAGTTACCCAGTGTTCTCTTACCTGAGGCCAGGAGAAGGACATTGGGAGAAGAGCGGAATATCACAAGGTACATTTAACACTGATCTCTTCAACAACATCTGTTGCGCCGGT
>NC_036856.1:32829804-32840695 GCF_002910315.2 Salvelinus sp. IW2-2015 | reverse complement strand
ATGCACTATTTGGGCCAGAGCGCTAAGCAGGCTCTGGTAAAGTAGTGCACTATATAGAGAATAGAGGTGCCATTTGGGCCATAGGCCTGCTCTCACACCCATTCTCATGGCACGCAGCATGAATGGCCTGACTGTTTACATTACAACACAGAGAGTAGCCACACACACTGATCACAAGACTGATGTCAGTCTGTCTGCCTGTCTGTCTGTCTGCCTCTCTGTCTGCTCTCTGTCTGCCTCTCTGTCTGCCTCTCTGTCTGCCTCTCTGTCTGCCTCTCTGTCTGCCTCTCTGTCCGCCTGTCTGTCTGCCTTCTCTGTCCGTCTGGTGTGTCTATCTGTCTGTCTGGTGTGTCTATCTGTCTGTCTGGTGTGTCTATCTGTCTGTCTGGTGTGTCTATCTGTCTGTCTGGTGTGTCTGTGTTACAGTGTCTCTCCAGGATGGACAGTGTGGACTATGAAGGACCGACTCCAGTAACGGACAGCTGTGACATAGTCCCGTCCACACCAGCATTTCCTATCTCTCCTCCAACGCCCTATGGTAAGAGAGAGTGCATTTTTTTATTAAAAGATGTGTGTGCGTTATTATATCTGAACAGACATCTTCACTCTTCCTCAGTGAAAAGTTACCCAGTGTTCTCTTACCTGAGGCCAGGAGAAGGACATTGGGAGAAGAGCGGAATATCACAAGGTACATTTACACTGTTACTGTGTGGGTGTGGGTGTGGGTGTGGGTATGGGTGTGTGTGTGGGTGTGTGTGTGCATGCATGCGTGCGTGTCTGTGTGTGTGTGTGTGTGTGTGAGTGGGAGAAAGAGAGAGAGAGAGATAGAGGCAGAGAGAGAGAGAGAGATGTTTCTGCTTGGTTGGAATGAAGACCCAGTGTTAACCCAAAAACTAGAGCTGTGATTGCTGCTGGACAGGGTTCAGAGGCAGGGTGGAATCCTAAACTGGCATGCATAACCTATTATAAACCAGGTAGTTTGGCTCCTGGATGCTGATTGGCTGACAGACGTTGTATATCAGATATACCATGAGTATGTCAAAACATGTATTTTTACTGCTCTAATAACGTTGGTAACCAGTTTATAATAGCAATAAGTCACCTAGGGGGTATCCAGGCACTCTGCATTGCGTCGTGCATAAGAACAGCCCTTAGCCGGGGTATATTTGCCATATACCACACCCCCTCGAGCCTTATTGCTTAATTATATCCTCACTGTTATACCCCCAGTATACCCTCTGCACCTGGCCTCTCCGTTGATGATGCGCACATGGTTGCATTATGTAATACTGAAAGATAGGGCATGGGGGGGATTTGGCTAGGTGCAGGAACCATATAGACTATAGAAGAATAGGCAACTTAATATGGAGAAGATAGGAGTTTGGTAAGATTCATTGTGTGTTCATTGTCCTGTTTAGGATATTATGGTCTGTGACAACAGGGTAACAGGGGAAAATAGAARGATTATTCTCATTCTATCCCTTTGAGAGAAGCCAGTCCAGCTGATACTTTAAATTAGGCTATAATTAGCTCACTGTAAAGAGAGGAAGTGACCTCTGTTGGCAGGATGTACACTCACTTCCTGTCCTGCTGGGAGATGGGSTGAGTGTAGCCAGAGAGGAAGAGGCGAAGCGAGAGGGTTTACTCCGCCCAAAATCTGTCAACGAAAATAAGACCACGGAATTGAGAGAGTGTCTAATTTGGTCAACAAAAATTAAATTTCTAGTTTGCTATGTGAGGCTTATTTCATTGAGTAGAAGRTTCCTAATGGTTAGGTTGTTACGAATGRACTGATATAAGTGTACGCACTTGGGATTTTGGCAACTTTGGAGAAAAAAAACYACTTTATATCGGAGCTGTGCCTGTTGTTCACTGAACTATCTTGTCAAAATAATATATAATCGTTG
Organism: Salvelinus sp. IW2-2015; assembly: GCF_002910315.2. Lineage (NCBI taxonomy): Eukaryota > Metazoa > Chordata > Actinopteri > Salmoniformes > Salmonidae > Salvelinus > Salvelinus sp. IW2-2015. The sequence goes on along the minus strand of NC_036856.1, from coordinate 32,838,788 downwards.
GTGTAGCTGGTTTGACTTCCTGTAGAGACCACTAGGGTACACATCCTGCAGTAAAATCTTGTGTGTGTGTGTGTGGTGTGTGTGTGTGTGTGTGTGTGTGTGTGTGTGTGTGTGTGTGTGTGTGTGTGTGTTGTGTGGTGTGTGTGTGTGTGACGTGAGATTTTATCATTGTTTTGAAAAGGAATTTGGTCAAAGTAAACAGTCGACTTCATACTGCCGTTTATATCCACCACATTTTACTCAATAGACTCAAGCTTGGTGTGTGTGTGCGTGGTAGGTGCAGGTGCTGTGCGGCGTGCGAGAGTAGCATTCACCTTTCATCCTTTTACCTTTCAGTTAGTCCTGAATTAGGCTACATCAGTCATGACCCTGTCTAATACAGACTAACAGTGACCTTCACAAGGCAAGGCAGCAGCCCTGGAACCCATTCACTGAGAAGGAGAATGAATGTCAAACCTCCTGACTGATATTTAGACTGTTCCCGCTCTGCTTGTATCAAACACAAACAAAACAGCAGAACACAACCTTTAAAGGGCAAAACAGCCTGTTTTAGTGTCAATATATTTACCAGACAAAAAAGTGGAGTGCGTTGAGAGAGGATTGTGTGAGGTCCTCTTTACCTCCACAATCCAAAATGCACCCTATACCCTTTATAGTGGCACTGCTTATGACCAGAGCCCTAGGTCCATGTCATAAGTAGTGCACTATATAGGTAATAGGTGCTATTTGGGACTTGCCATAGAAAATCTTGAGTAGTCTTGTGGACTACACGGTAATAGACACAAAGTAGTGAACAAAGGATTTTTCCCTGCAGTTTCTCTAGCAGACACAAGCTCTCTACCCGCACGTTAAACTCCATCAACATGGTAGCTCTGGGCGAACACTCAGCAGCCAATATTCAGAGACAGGTTCCTGGGAACACGACCGATATTGACATCCGATAGAAGGAAACGAGCGAAAGAAGGACGACGCAACATGGCGAAAAGCGGACACCACCTCTTGCTGTCACATTCCTCGTTACACTTAAGACTCTGTTTCCTATAGCTATTTGTGTCACTCTATTATCATAATCAACATTTTACCCGTGGAGCCACCTGCTGTATATGGGGAAATAGGTAAAAGCTGAGTCAAAACACAATCCAACTAGAAGCGAAAGACGACCAAGAACACATACAGTACTACTGAGAGAGAACATAGTACCTAACCTTGATCCTGCTGCCGCCCAGCCCATGCCTCTACCAGAAATCATACAAAACTCAAGTGAGTTCCCTGAGCAGGCACTCTCTCGCCTCTCTCTCGTACTCTCTGATGACTCTCCACCAACGATCCTCTCTCTCTCCTCAAGCTATTATCTGGACAAACTGCTCACGACATCACTCCTCTCTAAATAGTGCACTCATACTCTAGTAATAGCGTCTTTCGATACAATTTGTCCCTACCTGGATCTCTCTCTGACGGATCAATAAACCGGATCGGTCTCAAGTCTGCGTCTCTCTAACTTAATCATCCTCTCTCATCCGACTCAACTCAAGCCTAGACCATTACCTAACACACTCCTAACTCCCACGACTCATACCTCACTCGTACTTTAAAACGGACTCACTCACGTCACTCCGAATCTCACTCACTCACCAAGCTACAAGCAATCACCGGACGCCAATAACGAAAGCTCACTGCAACCTGCACTCACCACTCACTCACTCACGCTCACTACACTCAACACTCTCCCTCCTCCTCCTCTGCTCGCTCTGCTCTCTCTCTCTCTTCTCTCTCTCTCTCTCTCTCTCTTCTTCGCACTCACTCACTCACTCACTCACTCACTCACGCACTTCACTCACTCACTCGACTCACTTCACTCACTCACTCCACTCACTCACCACTCACTCACCACTCACTCACACACACACACACACACCAAGCAATTTAGTATGGATTCGGGAAAGTGAGGGAGGGCGCGTGTGTGTGCCATAAGCGTGCTTTGACTGTGGCAGAGTACTGTGAAACCGTATTACGTAATTTCGAGACATTAGTTTTCATGGTTGGAGTTTATCCGATGCATATCCTTGCCATCAATTGAATCTGCAGGACAATATTAGCAGATATTGGTACCAGCATAGTACTGTGGAGTATTGGTGGTAAGAGATTAGGTCAGTAGAGGTACTGTGTGGAGTACTCTGTGTGCATATTGACGTGTACAAGAGTACTGGTGGAAGAGTGCTGGGGATAGAGTACTGTGTGGAGTATGGTGGAGAGTACTGGTGTAGAGTACTGGTGTAGGAAACTATGTAGATCGCTGTGTAGAGATCTGTGTAGGAGACTGGGGTAGAGTATGTGTAGATTACTGTGTAGAGTCCTGGGTAGAGGCTGAGTAGGTGCTGTGTAGAGTACTGGTGTAGAGTACTGGTGTAGAGTACTGGTGTAGAGTACTGGTGTAGAGTGCTGGTGGAGAGTACTGGTGTAGAGTACTGGTGTAGAGTACTGGTGTAGAGTACTGGTGTAGAGGCCAGGTAGTCCTGAGGCATGGTCTTAGGGCTCAGGTCTTCCTGGAAAGGATGGGAGGGAAGCGAGAGAGAGAGAGATGGGAGAATTAGAGGGAGCATACTTAAGMTCACACAGGACACCAGATAAGACAGGAGAATTTCACCAGATAGGACAGACTGATCCTAGCCACCCAGCACATAGACTATTGCAGTATAGATACTGGAGGCTGAGACAGTGGGAGTCGGGGGACACTGTGGCCCTATCCGACAGGACCAACCAGGCAGGATATAACCCCACCCACTTTGCCAAAGCACAGCCCCCACACCCCTAGAGGGATATCAACAGACCACCAACTTACTACCCTGAGACAAGGCTGAGTATAGCCTACGAAGATCTCCTCCACCACACGAGCTCAAGGGTGTGCAAAACCGGGCAGGAAGATGACGTCAGTGAATCAACCAACTCAAGTCGAGTATAGCGAAAAAAGCCTGGCTAGACATGACGCACCCCTCCTAGGGATGGCCAGGCAGTGCCGGGCGGTTTGTCACTCCAGTTCCTCGCTCTTCACCTTCGCACCCCTGGGTCAGACTACACTCAATCATTGGACCTACTGAAGAGATGAATCTTCAGTAAAGACTTAAAGGTCGAAACCGAGTCTGCGTCTCTCATATAGATAGGCAGACCATTCCATAAAAATTGATCTCTATAGGAGAAATCCCTGCCTCCTGCTGTTTGCTTAGAAGTTTTAGGGACAATAAGGAGGCCTGCATCTTGTGACCGTAGCGTACGTGTAGGTACTGTATGTATGGAAGGACAAAATCGGAGAGATATGTAGGTAGGAGCAAGTCCATGTAATGATGTGTAGGTTAGCAGTAAAACCTTGAAAACAGCCCTAGCCTTAACAGGAAGCCAGAGGCTAGCACTTGAATAATATGATCACATTTTTTGGTTCTAGTCAAGAGTCTAACGGAAACTTGACGAACACTGAAACTTACAAATGATTTGTCAGGACAAACCKCCCACYGAGATGAACTGATATCTTTCCGACAGATAAGATCTAAACCAGGCAAGAACTTGTCCATGTAGACCAATTAGGGTTTCCAATCTCTCGAAAAGAATGTGGTGATCGAAGCTGTCAAAAGCGGCCCTAAGGTCTATGAGCCCGAGTACAGATGCAGAGCCTTGGTCTTACGCCATTAAAAGGTAATTTACCACCTTCACGAGTGCAGTCTCAGGACTATGATGGGGTCTTAAACCAGACTGGAGCGTTTTGTGTACATTATTTGTCTTCAAAAAGGCAGTGAATTGCTGAGCAACAGCTATTTCAATTTTTTTTGAGAGGAATGAGAGATTTGATATAGGCTGATATTATTTTTTTTTTTTAATTTTCTGGGTCAAGGTTTGGCTTTTTCAGGAGAGACTTTGTTACTGCCACTTTTAGTGAGTTTGGTACACATCCGGAAGATAGGGTGTCACGATCGTCGTAAGAAGCGGACCAAAGCACGGCGTGGTTTGAATACATTCTTCTAAGTTTAATGAAGAACACTTAAACAAAAACAACAAAACGAATAAGACGAACGTGACCGCTATATAAACACTGTGCAAACATTCAACATAACATAGACAATAACCCACAACCCACAATACAAAACAGGCTACCTAAATATGGTTCCCAATCAGAGACAACGCAAAACACTTGTCTCTGATTGAGAACCATATCAGGCCAAACACATAGAAATAGACAAACCAGACATACAACATAGAATGCGCAGTCAGTTCACACCCTGACCAAKCAAAACKTAAAACATACAAAGCAAACTATGGTCAGGGCGTGACAWAGGGAGCCGTTTATTTTGTTCAACATAGGAGGGCCAAGCACAGGAAGTAGCTCTTTCAGTAGTTTAGTTGGAATAGGGGCCAGTAGGAAGGTTTAGAGGACATTACTATTTTCGTGAATGTGTCGAGAGATAAAAAAACTTGATAGTCTCTATTGATCCCAGGTCCAGGCAGGTCTGTGCAGACTCAGGACAAGTGAGTTTTGGAGAAATACGCAGATTGAAAGAGGAGTCTGTAATATGCTTCCTAATGATTGTGATCTTTTCATCAAAGAAGTTCATGAATTCATCACTGCTGAAGTCAAGGCCATCCTCTTTTGGGAAATTGTGCTTTTTAGTTAGTTTTGCAACAGTATCAAAAATAAATGTTGGATTGTTTTTATTCTTAGTTTGGAAAAGTAGGCTGATCAAGCAGCAGTGAGGGCTCCTCGATATTGCACCATACTGTCTTTCCAAGCTTGCATCAGTGCTCATGTATTTTCTGTATACCAGGGAGCTAATTTCTTGTGACAAGTGATTTTAGTTTTTAGAGGTGCGACCGCCTCTAGGGTATTAAGCAAGGTTAAATTTAGATCCTCGGTTAGGTGGTTAACTGATTTTTGTACTCCGATGTCCTTGGGTAAGTGGACAAAACATATTTTACATAGGTTTAAAGATTAACTTCTTGTGAATCCAACCACAGTGTCAGATTTAAAAAATGCTTTACGGCGAAAGCATACATTACGATTATGAGAACATAGCCCACAAGACAAATCATTACAAACAGTAGCCAGCCAGATAGAACAGTTACACAATTTAGAAATAGAGATAAAATTAATCCCTTACCTTTGATGATATTCATATGGTTGCACTCAGCAGACATTAATTTACTCAATAAATGTTCCTCTTGTTCGATAAAGTCTCTTTATACCCAAAAACCTCAGTTTTGTTCGCGCGTTTTCTTCAGTAATCCACAGGCTGAAACGCAGTCAAAACAGGAAGACAAAAAAACAAAATGTATCAATTCATAGAAACAGTCAAACGATGTTATATTCAAACCTCAGTTGTTATGTTTTAGCCTAAATAAATCGAGATACTATTTCACCGGACAAAACGTCTCAATAAAAATTAAACAAGAAACGCACTCTCTCGCGTCTTGCGCAGGAAAAAGCTCCGCGAAACTTAGGGTCCACTCATTCAGGACTGCTCTACTCCTCATTTTCAATACAAGACTGAAAACACATTCTAAATGACTGTTCACATCTATGGAACGTAAGAAACTGCAAGTTAGATCCTAAGTCAAGGGATAACGTAATGCATTAAATAGAAAAACTACAACCAAAAAAACGAGCTTTTTCTCAGTTTCGCCTGCCAATAGCTGTTAACTCACAGACACTATTTAAACAGTTTTTTGAACTTCGATGTTTTCTATCCAAATCTACATTGTATGCATATCATATCTTCTGGCCCAAGAAAAAACAGCCGTTTAATTGCAATGCATTTCATCCAAAATTCCGAACTGCCCCTACCCTAGAGAAGTTAAATCATTTATTGACAACTAAGAATTCACAGAAATGCAAAACAAACATAGATAGTTACAAGGAAAATATAACGGAGTTTCCCTAGTGATAAACACGGCATCGCGGCTGGGTACAAAGTGAATTGCGGTCGACTAGATAAGACAAAACACACAGTGATAATTAGAACAATTGAAATGCTAATCCTTGCCAACATAACCTCACTCATACGGAACAATTGTAATCAATATATAATTTACGCGCTCATTGTGTCTCGGGTCTCTGTTGAAAATTTGTTCTGTTGGAGAGTTTTCTCTCTCTCTCTCTCTCTCTCTCTTTTCTCAGTCGTGGTTAGAATGATAATCAGTGGACATTCTTCATGCGTTATGAAATGTGTCGCGTGTGTCTTTGCTTCAATGATATCGAATTCCTACTGCAGACTAGTAAATAATATCACAGATGTTCTTATTCTGCGCTATAGATATCAAAGTTAAAAAACCACGTGGGATGGTTAAAAGATTCAGCAATCGTCTCAAACCTTGGCCCTCTCGTTATCGAGGTAAGCTGGTCTGCAACCTTTGCCCTCTCGTGATTGAGAGAAAACATGGTCTGTTGAGAAATTCTCAAGGTGGGGGTTTTATTCGGGAGTTGCAGAAAGGGCCTGTCCCAGGATGCCCGACCCTGACTGGGCTCATGGGCGGGTCCTCTGATTTAGTTAAACTCAAAAGGGAATTGGAGTTTCCTTCATTAAACAGTCCAAAATCACATTACACAATTTTACAAACAGTATCATCCTCACTCATTCATCTTATACAACAATTAGATGTAAACCTCATATCTGAGGCTATTATATAAACAGCGTTATGGTACTGTGGCAGCACCATCTCCCATGAGTTTTACAAACTTGTACCAAACGGACCAGTTCGTAGCTGGATTCTTCACCGATCTTTTATACCTTCTCCAGAACATAAATGTTGTTCGGACCTCAAGTTCTGTGAGATGTAAGAAATTCCTTTGTTCTCTATGAAACTTTACTCTGTCTCTATACTGTGGCCATGAGGAGATCATCTCCTCCCGGAATTTACGACCTCTCTGACCACAGCAGCCTAGTTGTAGGAGGCAGGGAGAGGGGGATGGGGCTTGCTGCACCCAAAGAGGGCAACGTCATGACACTGCATAGATTTCATGACTAGAAGCTCAAAAGACAAAAACGCTGTCTTTTTTTTGATGTCGTAAATGTTAGTAACATCTGCACCTTTGCGGGACACTAGTGTAATAAGGAAGGGAGGCCTCATTTAACACAGTAAATTCATTAGGCTTGAGCCATGTTTCAGTCAGGCCAATCACATTAAGGTTATGGTCATTGACTATGACTGCCTTGGAAGTGAGGGATCTAACATTAAGTAGCCCTATTTTGAGATGTGAGATATTATCGCAATCTCTTTCAATAATGACAGGAATGGAAGAGGTCTTTATTCCAATGAGATTGCTAAGACGAACACCGCCATTTATAGTTTTGGCCGACCTAAATCGAGGCACAGACACGGTCACAATGGGAGACACGGTCACAATGGGAGACACGGTCACAATGGGAGACACGGTCACAATGGGAGACACGGTCACAATGGGAGACACGGTCACAATGGGANTGGGAGACACGGTCACAATGGGAGACACGGTCACAATGGGAGACACGGTCACAATGGGAGACACGGTCACAATGGGAGACACGGTCACAATGGGAACACGGTCACAATGGGAACACGGTCACAATGGGGAAAGCTGAGCTGACTACACTGACTGTGCCAGTGTCAGACTCTACTAAGCTGGCAGGCTGGCTAACAGTACAGCTGTAGAGTAGTGCTGCTGTAGAATGACATGGGAAAGGAGAGCCTAACTCATGAGAAGTACTGTAATACGATAAATGATACATGCTGTACTAGCAGGGATCATGATGTTAGATACACATTCCTCATAACTGTAACTCCTGACTGACGAGCAGCAAGCAGAGCTTGTGATGATAGAATAGGACAAGTAAAATAGGACAAGTCGAGTACCATATGTTAGTAGTAAAAAAGAGATCAGCTCTAACACAATCAGATTTAACGTTTTCTGATGTTATTTCTGATGTGTTGAGGTCAGACATAGCAGGAAACACGGTCAGTATGTCTCCATGCCTGTTTGTGTGTATGCTTGTGCGTGCACACGTGTGTGCGTGTGTATGTGTGTTTGGGCAGCAGCAGAGAGAGCAGATGGTGGGAGTAGTGACACATGCCCTGACAGAGAGGCTATAGAACCCTGAGTTCAACCCCCTCCACCGCCTTAAAAGGACTCGAGCGACCCCTGACCTTCAGGAAAGCCTTTTGATTGGAGGAAACAGATTGTAGGAGACAATGCAAAGTGGTCAGTGAGAGAGAAGAAGGGGAAGAGAGAGAAGGGGAGGGGGCCTATCCCTCTCCTCCCTCCCTCCCTCCCTCCCTCGCTCCCTCCTAGAGAATTCGGACTCAAGCAGTGTCACAACAAGTCTGTAGCTAACAGGGAACTATTTTCCAACGGGGAGTGGAGGAATGGAACATGGTTAGTCTCTGTTGTATTCTGTTCCAGATCCGAAATGACTTCATTCAGCCTGCTGCCGACCACAGGAGTTTAAACAGAGCTCACACTGCTGCCTTACTTATAGAGCACCTAGACAGAGAGAGGAGAGAAAGAGGGAGGAGAGAGAGAGTAAGAGGGGAGAAAGGGGCAGTGAGAGAGTGAGAGAGTGTGGGGAGAGAAAAGACAGTTCTCTCATTTAAAAGAGTCTCTCATTTGTGCCGGGAGGGAGGCAGACAGTCTTCAGCTCCACATGGACAAGACCAGCTGAGCCACAGGAGACAAAGGAAGGTGATTCAGGAGAAGAAAAGATAAGTCAAGTTTAGAGTTTTACTCCTCCTCTCTCCTGACCCTGCTCTTCCTCCCTCAGTCTCCTCTCTCTCTCCTCTCCTCCTCCTCCATCTCTCTCCTCTCTCTCTCTCTCTCTCTCTCTCTCTCTCTCTCTCTCTCTCTCTCCTCTCTCTCTCTCTCTCTCCTCTCTCTCTCTCCTCTCTTCTCTCTCTCCCTCCTCTCGCTCTCTCTCTCTCTCTCCTCTCGTCTGCTCTCTCTCCTCGCTCCTCTCTCTCTCTCTTTTCTCTTC
>NC_036856.1:32820895-32829704 GCF_002910315.2 Salvelinus sp. IW2-2015 | reverse complement strand
CAAGGGTGGTGAGTCACTCCAGTGCCTTGCCGTTCACCTTCACACCCCTGGGCCTGACTAGACTCAATCATAGAACCAACCTCATTAAGAACTTAAAGGTTTCACATGTATCGGCAGACCATTCCATAGAAGAGGAGCTATGTAGGAGAAAGCCTTGCTTCCAGCTGTTTGCCTAGAAATTCTAGGAACAATAAGGAGGCCTGCGTCTTGTGACCGTAGCGTACGTGTAGGTATGTACGGCAGGACCAAATCATAGAGAGAAATAAGAGCAAGTCCATGTCATGCTTTGTAGGTTAACAGTAAAACCGTGAAATCAGCCATAGCCTTAACAGGAAGCCAGTGTAGAGATTCTAGCAATGAGGAAATATGATCACATTTTTGGGTTTCTAGGGTAGTTTCTAGCAGCTGTATTTTGCACTAGCTGAAGTTTATATAGTGCCTTATCCAGGTAGCTGGAGTGTAGAGCATTACACTAATCTAATCTTAATGTGACAAAGCATGGATTAGCTTTTCTGCATATATATAAAAAATAAAAAAAGATTTCTGATTTTTGCAATGTTATAAAGATGTTACGAAGATGGAATTTGCATTGGTGCATGTATTTGTTTGTTTGAATAGTGGTAGACATGCCTAGTACACAATGCATTATCCACTGGGGATCAAATCAAATCAAATCAAATTTTATTAGTCACATACACATGGTTAGCAGATGTTAATGCGAGTGTAGCGAAATGCTTGTGCTTCTAGTTCCGACAATGCAGTAATAACCAACAGTAATCTAACCTAACAATTCCACAACTACTACCTTACACACACACACAAGTGTAAAGGGATAAAGAATATGTACATAAAGATATATGAATGAGTGGTGGTACAGAACGGCATGGCAAGATGCGTAGATGGTATACGAGTACGGTATATACATATGAGATGAGTACTGTAGGGTATGTAAACATAAAGTGGCATAGTTTAAAGTGGCTAGTGTACATGTATTACATAAAGATGGCAAGATGCAGTAGATGATATAGAGTACAGTATATACATATGAGATGGGTAATGTAGGGTATGTAAACATTGTATTAAGTGGCATTGTTTAAAGTGGCTAGTGGTACATTTTTACATAATTTCCATCAATTCCCATTTTTAAAGTGGCTGGAGTTGAGTCAGTATGTTGGCAGCGGCCGCTAAATGTTAGTGGTGGCTGTTTAACAGTCTGATGGCCTTGAGATAGAAGCTGTTTTTCAGTCTCTCGTCCCTGCTTTGATGCACCTGTACTGACCTCGCCTTCTGGATGATAGCGGGTGAACAGGCAGTGGCTTGGGTGGTTGTTGTCCTTGATGATCTTTATGGCTTCCTGTGACATCGGTGGTGTAGTGTCCTGGAGGCAGGTAGTTTGCCCCTGGTGATGCGTTCTGCAGACCTCACTACCCTCTGGAGAGCCTTACGGTTGTGGGCGGAGCAGTTGCCGTACCAGGCGGTGATACAGCCCGACAGGATGCTCTCGATTGTGCATCTGTAGAAGTTTGTGAGTGCTTTTGGTGACAAGCCGAATTTCTTCAGCCTCCTGAGGTTGAAGAGGCGCTGCTGCGCCTTCTTCACAACGCTGTCTGTGTGGGTGGACCATTCAGTTTGTCCGTGATGTGTACACCGAGGAACTTAAAACTTTCCACCTTCTCCACTACTGACCCGTCGATGTGGATAGGGGGGTGCTCCTCTGCTGTTTCCTGAAGTCCACAATCATCTCTTTGTTTTGTTGACGTGAGTGTGAGGTTATTTTCCTGACACCACACTCCGAGGCCCTCACCTCCTCCTGTAGGCCGTCTCGTCGTTGTTGTAATCAAGCCTACCACTGTAGTGTCATCCGCAAACTTGATGATTGAGTTGAGGCGTGCATGGCCACGCAGTCGTGGGTGAACAGGGAGTACAGGAGAGGGCTCAGAACGCACCCTTGTGGGCCCCAGTGTTGAGGATCAGCGGGGTGGAGATGTTGTTACCTACCCTCACCACCTGGGGGCGGCCCGTCAGGAAGTCCAGGACCCAGTTGCACAGGGCGGGGTCGAGACACAGGGTCTCGAGCTTGATGACGAGTTTGGAGGGTACTATGGTGTTAAATGCTGAGCTGTAATCGATGAACGCATTCTCACATGGGTATTCTCTTGTCCAGATGGGTTAGGGCAGTGTGCAGTGTGGTTGCGATTGCGTCGTCTGTGGACCTATTGGGTCGGTAAGCAATTGGAGTGGGTCTAGGGTGTCCGTAGGGTGGAGGTGATATGGTCCTTGAATAGTCTCTCAAAGCACTTCATGATGACGGAAGTGAGTGCTACGGGCGGTAGTCGTTTAGCTCAGTTACCTTAGCTTTCTTGGGAACAGGAACAATGGTGGCCCTCTTGAAGCATGTGGGAACAGCAGACTGGATAAGGATTGATTGAATATGTCCGTAAACACACCAGCCAGCTGGTCTGCGCATGCTCTGAGGACGCGGCTGGGATGCCGTCTGGGCCTGCAGCCTTGCGAGGTTAACACGTTTAATGTTTTACTCACCTCGGCTGCAGTGAAGGAGAGCCCGCAGGTTTTGGTAGGGGGCCGTGTCAGTGGCACTGTATTGTCCTCAAAGCGGGCAAAAAAGTTGTTTAGCCTGTCTGGGAGCAAGACATCCTGGTCCGCGACGGGGCTGGTTTTCTTTTGTAATCCGTGATTGACTGTAGACCCTGCCACATACCTCTTGTGTCTGAGCTGTTGAATTGCGACTCGATTTTGTCTCTGTACTGAGACTTAGCCTGTTTGATTGCCTTGCGGAGAGAATAGCTACACTGTTTGTATTCGGTCATGCTTCCGGTCACCTTGCCCTGGTTAAAAGCAGTGGTTCGCGCTTTCAGTTTCACGCGAATGCTGCCGTCAATCCACGGTTTCTGGTTTGGGAATGTTTTTATCGTTGCTGTGGGTACGACATCGTCAATGCACTTCCTAATGAACTCGCTCACCGAATCAGCATATTCGTCAATATTGTTGTTGGACGCGATGCGGAACATATTTCCAATCCGCGTGATCGAAGCAGTCTTGAAGCGTGGATTCAGATTGGTCGGACCAGCGTTGAACAGACCTGAGCGCGGAGCTTGTTGTTTGAGTTTCTGTTTGTAGGCTGGAATCAACAAAATGGAGTCGTGGTCAGCTTTTCCGAAAGGGGGGCGGGGGAGGGCCTTATAAGCGTCGCGGAAATTAGTATAACAATGGTCTAGTGTTTTTCCAGCCCTGGTAGCACAATCGATATGCTGATAGAATTTAGGGAGTTTTGTTTTAGATTAGCCTTGTTAAAATCCCCTACGATGAATGCAGCCTCAGGGTGTGTGGTTTCCAGTTTACAAAGAGTCAGATAAAGTTCGTTCAGGGCCATCGATGTGTCTGCTTGGGGGGAATATATACGGCTGTGATTATGATTGAAGAGAATTCCCTTGGTAGATAATGCGGTCGACATTTGATTGTGAGGAGTTCTAGATCAGGTGAACAGAATGACTTGAGTTCCTGTGTGTTGTTATGATGATCACACCACTTCTCGTTAATCATAAGGCATACCCCCCCCTCTTCTTACCGAAAGATGTTTGTTTCTGTCGGCGTGCATGAAGAAACCAGCTGGCTGCACCGACTCCGTTAGCGTCCCTTGAGTTAGCCATGTTTCCGTGAAGCAGAGCACGTTGCAATCCTGATGTCTCTCTGGAATGTACCCGTGCTCGGATTTCATCAACCTTATTGTCAAGAGACTGGACATTGGCGAGTAGTATGCTAGGGAGTGGAGCGCGATGTGCCGCTCCCGAAGCCTGACCACGAGACCGCCTCGTTTCCCCTTTTTCGGCGTCGCACAGGGTCGCCGGCTGGGATCAGATCCATTGTATTGGGTGGAAGGCAAAACACTGGATCCGTTTCGGGAAAGTCATATTCCTGGTAGGAACGATGATGAGTTGACGTTAATCGTATATTCAGTAGTTCCTCCCGACTGTATGTAATGAAACCTAAGATTACCTGGGGTACCGATGTAAGAAATAACACGTAAAAAAACAAAATACTGCATATTTTCCAAGGAACGCGAAGCGAGGCGGCCATCTCTTTTCGGCTCTTTTGAGGCTACAGAACAACTCAGCTAGTTCTCAGCCTTTTTCATAATTTCCCTCCCTTAGCCCCTGTGTCTGCTAAGGAAGAGGAGTGTTAACACTGGCAGCGAATCAGAAGAATACAACAGGAGGAGAGGAGGAGAGGACCATGTCCCTGATACTGAGCCAATTAGACCCTAAACACTTCCTCCTCAACAGATTATTAGTCTGCAGTACATAAGGTGGCGTGAGAGAACATGTTAGCAGGTTTCACTCAGCAACACTGAGCTAAGTTGTGAGTGTGTGTGTGTGTGTCCTGTCCATGTCCTCTTCATGACTTAGTGATCACTTCCTGGTCTGTCATCCTGCCATGTCATTGTCAGCACCTTTGTTTCAGCTTTTTTAAGTAAAGGAGGGGGGAGAGAGAAAGAGAGTGAGCCTGTTTTGCACTTCAAACAGACAGTTCTAGTTCTCTCTCTCTATATATCTCTCTCCCACTCACTGTCTCGCTCTGTCTTAGAAGCAAAGTAGTGAGAACTATAACCTATATACTGTAACCTCTGCCTAGCACCATGCGCTCATCTTAGAGACTAAAAGAGCCCCAACATGTTAGTCAGTAAGAAGATGAATCTCCTTGTCCTGATTTATGACATGGAGGAGATGAACAGGGAGTATTTGTTCTGGATCAAAAGCCAGACCAAATGCCCTGTGGAAATGAAGTACTGACATCTCTGACCAATAAAGCTTGATATGAGTCAATGTTATATCTGGTGTATGATGATGATGTGTAAAGGATACTGTTTCTTCCTGTTTAATGGAAGAGCTTGCTCTGGAAGAGAGGTAGCTGACATAACTGATGTGTCTGGCAACAGAGGAAACCCATTGGTGCCACTATTGATCTTGGTGTTGGCACAGACAGACCTACAGGGTAGCACAGGAGTCTGACTCACTTACAGTCATCACATGAGCTGCACTGATCAATACCTCCTGACCACTCTGACTGCACCATTTGCAAACGCACACACACATAACTTACAAGGTCAGTGCAGGGTCAAACACTCCACAGCCACAGGGATCAGTGTGATGGTAGTATGATCAACCGGATCTGATGCGAACGTAATGTTTCATTTACTGTATGACATAATGAGAGATTGACGATCCCCGTAATGATCCAAATGGATCAGAACATTACAAGAGTCACACTCGCACACACTTTCTCTCTCTCTCTCTGTCTAGATGTATTTTTCTCTCTGTCTAGATGTATTTTTCTCTCTATCTAGATGTATTTTTCTCTCTATCTAGATGTATTTTTCTCTCTCTCTCTCTATCTAGATGTATCTCTCTTTCTCTCGATCGCTCTCTTTCTCTCTCTCTCTCTCTCTCTCTCTCTCCTCTCACACACGAAAAACACTTTAGTCTGCTTGTCACGTTTGTGTCCTCTCTCCCTTCCTTTCCCTTCTCTAAATCTCACTACTCTCATTCTCTACCTCCTCCTACCTCCTTCTCTAAATCTCACTACTCTCATTCTCTACCTCCTCCTACCTTCTTCTCTTATTTCGATGACTAATCTTTTGTTACAATTCTGTTCTTTCCAGTCGTGTTCTCCAGAATCAGAGTTGAGATCAGAGGAATAGCACAGAATATTATTTTACACTCCTTTTCTCCTCCCCTCTTCTGGGTATTTGTAGTTCCTATTGAGCGAAAGGAATGTAATACAGCAGTCTAAAATTAGCTAACAGCATTCCTCATGCAATCTCCCCAGTCTCTAAAACAGCCAGTTAGACTAGACAGAAATAGGACCTATACGTGTGGCAGACTGTGCTTACTACACATCATACAGGCCCTGAGCCATGCCAGACATACAGTACAGTATCAAACACAGACAGAGCTACACATTGTTCCTGGACTCATCAGAGAATGACCAACTAAACAGTACAGTATCAAACACAGACAGAACTACACATTGTTCCTGGAGTCATCAGAGAATGACCAACTAAACAGTACGGTAACCCGTCTACTACTGTGCTGTCATTATTCTGGGATCAGTTACTGTGCTGTCATTATTCTGGGATCAGTTACTGTGCTGTCATTATCTGGATCAGTTACTGTGCTGTCATTATTCTGGGATCAGTTATTGTGCTGTCATTATTCTGGGATCAGTTACTGTGCTGTCATTATCCTGGGATCAGCACACAGTTACTGTGCTAATGGTTTATTATCGGCATGTTAGATATATGGACTGAGAATACAGTGGGTTTGGGGTTTTCAAGACAGTCTATGGTTGGCAAGACATTACTATCCAAACTGAAGGACAGCTGGACAGCACTGTGTGTTTTATGTGTGAGTGGTTATAGCGTTAATTGCGAGAGGCACATATCTAATAGATTATGTTCAGTATGAGGAAAGCTGTTCTGAGGCAGCAGTGTGTGAGGCTTGTCTCTCTGTCTTGACCCTTACTATGGTCAGGGAGGAAAGAACTGCAATGACTCATCACTCGGCACAGCCAGCACTAACAAGACACGACACACAGAGAAGAGAGCTGAGAGGAGCAGCAAGGATACAGCACACAGACACATATACTTTCACACACACTCACACACACACACACAAAAGCACAGATGAGTAGCTCAGTGGGGCAGAGGGGGCTGGGTCAGTGTCCTGCTCTGTGAGCTGCTGGAAGCAAATAGACCTCATGCCTGAGTGTGTCTGTCACGTCTGGGGCTACACACACACGCACACACACACATAATTAGCCACACACGCACTGCATACACACTCGGTCTAGCACAACACCCCCTCTTCCTTCATGCCACAGGTGTGCCTGTCACTTGAGAGAAGCCACACTGAGTTAGAGAGCGTAGCTGGAACAGAGACTAGAGGACATAAACAGTACAGAAATAAATCAATATAACCAACATACTTGTCGGTGTGTGTATGTGAGTGCGTGTGTGTGCATGAGTGTGTGAGAGTGTATGTGAGTGTGCGTGAGAGAGAACGAGAGAGAGAGAGAGATCTTGTTATGTCCTATGTTCATTAGTCATTAGGTAGGCTAAATTAAACATTACATTCACTTTCTATCGATTCCTATTGATTCCCATGATGTCATAAATAGAGTCAATTTATAAGCTGTTCATCCCAATGCGTTCAATCTCATGTCCCTTTCACTAAACTCACCCCAATTATGGTGCGTTGTCTCGCAGATTGTCGCATCTGTCACGTTCTGACCTTTATTTTCCTTTGTTTTGTCTTTAGTTAGTATGGTCAGGGCGTGAGTTGGGGTGGGCAGTCTATGTTATGTGTTTCTATGTTTAGGTTTGTCAATTGGCCTGATATGGTTCTCAATCAGAGACAGGTGTTTTGCATTGTCTCTGATTGGGAACCATATTTAGGTTGCCTGTTTTCACTGTTGGTTGGTGGGTGTATGTTTCCTGTGTCTGTGTTCGTGTTCGTGCCACACGGGACTGTTTCGGTTAGGTTACTTTGTTATTTTGTCGTGTTCAGTGGATTATATTAAAACATGGACACTTACCACTCTGCGTCTTGGTCTTCAGACGAAGAGGAGGAAATCAGCCGTTACAGCATCAGCTTGAAATTTTCTGGGAAACCCAGAAATAAAATAATCCGTAATTGCATCAGATGTGTGTCTATCCACAAAACATTATCCTGAAATAGGGAAACCCAGAAATAAAATCATCCGTAATTGCATCAGATGTGTCAGATGTGTGTCTATCCACAAAACATTATCCTGAAATAGGGAAACCCAGAAATAAAATCATCCGTAATTGCATCAGATGTGTGTCTTATCCACAAAACATTATCCTGAAATACATCCAGGAAAATTGGAAAGATAGACCTCCCACTTCAGCTCTCAAGTAGTAATACAGATAGCCCATAGAGTTAAACACACCTACAGGAGGGACAAGGCTTACGCTTAAACCAGACAGACGACTCTCAGGCATTCGTAAGATGGAATTGACAGATGGATGAGAGAGCATGTGGGTTTCATGTGTGTTGTCATTTTAAAAGGTATGTTGTGTCCTGAGGTCCATTTCCCTGTCCCTTCTATGTCTAATTTATAATAACACGTTCATAACCAGTCAGCAAATATTTGGAGCAAATTAAATGTGTATTTTGCAGACCTTGTAATGAAATGACTTAGAGATCTGTTATAACAAAATCTCTATCCTTCTCTACCACTTTCTACTCTAGCAGTAGATTTGACTTCCCATGAGCTGTCCTGGCACTAACACGTGTTGTGTGTTTCACTATGCAACCTACTTGCACTGCACACACAGTGTGTTATCCAGAGCCATCGATGGAGACGGGAGAGAGGTGGCGGTGAAGATGATGATGATGTCATATAGCCCAACCCAGTTGTATTGAGCGCTGCATTTTGGTGTGGTTGCTGGGTTAAAGCTTCTGCTTCTCAACATTACAGTCTGCTTCTACACACTTTCTACAGTCTGCTTCTACAATCTACAGTCTGCTTCTAATAAGCGTAATCTACAGTCTGCTTCTACATCTACTCTACAGTCTGCTTCTACAATCTGTCTGCACAATGTCTGCTTCTACAATCTACAGTCTGCTTCTACATCTACAGTCTGCTTCTACAATCTACAGTCTGCTTCTACAATCTACAGTCTGCTTTCTACAATCTACAGTCTGCTTCTAGGCAAATCTACAGCTGCTTCTACAATCTACATGCTGCTTTCCAATCTACAGTCTGC